>NC_030423.2:8813902-9001402 GCF_001660625.3 Ictalurus punctatus | reverse complement strand
GGCCAAGGTTAAAAAGAACATTTTCCTCCTTCATCTATGTCCGAGCATTGTGAAGATTGAGCACTCCTTGCTAAATAGGTCTCAGTAATATTTTGACCAAGTGTTAATTTACCTTTGAAATCCATTCTTTATTGTTCATTAAAATTATTTTATTTATTTATTATTTAAGTCAGTATAAGTAGAACAGACAATTGTGGTCATGTCAATTATTTTTCAAGTTTTTCGATAAACTGCATTCAGAGCATGTCTTCTCTGAAACTGTAGAATTAAAATGATTAAAAACCCAACAGAAAATTGTTAATTTCATTGATTCTGATCACTTGCAACCATTATCTGAAACTTAACAACTATTGTGAAGCATTTAAGCTCTGCCCACTTGGCACAACCACATCATGCTACATATCCCTGAAAAGCCTGTTTCTTGATATACATATATAGTATTTAATGTCATTAAATGTCAGTTTCCTTCAATAATGTTGTACTCAGAACCAGAAATCTCAGTTTCCAGATGACCTGCGGTCATGATTTATTATTATTATTTTTTTTATGTTCATTCATATTCTGATTTAGAAGAGTATTACAGAAGAATTTCCCAAAATTTTGATTATTGTTGGATTTATGTTAGATTTTATACTGGGAAATGACCAATTTTATATAACTCTTTTAGTATATCAATAAAGAAATCATTTAGCAACAAATTGTTCAGTAAAGTCTTTAATATCAGTGTGTATTCACAAATAAATAATTTGAACATTCTCCAAAGATGAGATTTTTGTTTTACATATGAATAAATTAGACATCTAGTTAGATAAAGCCTCATGTGCATGAAGAAACGTAAAAGTTTCTTATCTTAAATTAAACAACCTAAGAGCATTGGCCACCACAATTAATTATTCATGTGAAAATGGCTATATAATCTTTAGATTCCTTTATATGCAAATGATATACATCTATATATTATGCACAAGTCATTTGAATAATGACAAACCTAGCCAGGACTCTGAGGGTATAAAGAAAGGGTGCTCACATGAACTGATGGAGCATTCTGGATTTTAGCTGTGGTGACAGATTGTTCAGATTGGCCAGGGAAGGATTTGGCGGAGGCTCTTAACTCTATAGTTCACTGAGGGCCAGGCTTACCACATTCCTGCTAGGAGATTTTCAGGTTAAAGGAACAGTGTGCAAAAATGCTAACAAATTGTGAAAGCTAATAACTCCCTTTTTTGCTACCTGTTGACAACCAGCTTCCAGTCATTAGAAGAAATACTGTCAGTTTTACATTTTTACAGTAGTTTTAGTATGTTTGAAGAGAACTCGGTATTAAATACAATGCATTTTTTTTTTTAGCATTTGAGTTCTTGACTCAGTCGGTCATCGCTGCTTCTGATATCTTTCACAGTCCCTTTAAGAGACCCATAGACAAGACTTACTGCAAAGATAGCTTAAGAGTTCAAACCAATTAAGAAATCATCCTATGTTTTCTCATACTATGTGTTAAACCTAACAACCTCACAGAAAAAAAAAATCACACCTTCCCCCTTCTCTGTCTCTAATATGCACTCTATTTTACAAGTGCTTACTAGGCTTTTTGGAACTGATCCACTGAGTCAATTTTGGTAATTATTTACTATTAACAGGCAATAGTTTTGGCTCTGATTAGGCTATATTTGGGTCACATACATATTTCCCTAATTTGCTTTACAAATTTAATTGTTTTAAGCTTTGTGCATCAGCAAAACAGGGACAACAGTGAAGCTCTGTTTTTGAAGCAAGGATTATGATTATGTACATTCCCACCAAATGGCACAATTAAACTGTAATACGATTTAGTAAAATACAGTAGAAGTACCAAAACACCAAATACTGATATTCATTAGAAGAATATTTGGGAAACGTGCTGCATACAAATCCATAATGATAATAATCAGTGTTGTGTTGCCAGACCTAGACCAAGTCCAGTCTTCAGAACCTTAAAAAGTGAATGAATATTTTAAAAATACTTATAAAAATTTATGTATTGGCTATGTCCTGTAGCTACAGTGAGGGGAAAAAAGTATTTGATCCCCTGCTGATTTTGTACGTTTGCCCACTGACAAAGAAATGATCATTCTATCATTTTAATGGTAGATTTATTTGAACAGTGAGAGACAGAATAACAACAAAAAAAATCCAGAAAAACGCATGTCAAAAAATGTTATAAATTGATTTGCATTTTAATGAGGGAAATATGTATTTGACCCCTCTGCAAAACATGACTTAGTACTTGGTGGCAAAACTCTTGTTGGCAATCACAGAGGTCAGACATTTCTTGTAGTTTGCCACCAGGTTTGCACACATCTCAGGAGGGATTTTGTCCCACTCCACTTTGCAGATCTTCTCCAAGTCATTAAGGTTTCGAGGCTGACGTTTGGCAGCTCGAACCTTCAGCTCCCTCCACAGATTTTCTATGGGATTAAGGTCTGGAGACTGGCTAGACCACTCCAGGACCTTAATGTGCTTCTTCTTGAGCCACTCCTTTGTTGCCTTGGCCGTGTGTTTTGGGTCGTTGTCATGCTGGAATACCCATCCACGACCCATTTTCAATGCCCTGGCTGAGGGAAGAAGGTTCTCACCCAAGATTTGAAGTTACATGGCCCCGTCCATCGTCCCTTTGATGCGGTGAAGTTGTCCTGTCCCCTTAGCAGAAAAACACCCCAAAGCATAATGTTTCCACCTCCATGTTTGACGGTGGGGATTGTGTTCTTGGGGTCATAGGCAGCATTCCTCCTCCTCCAAACATGGTGAGTTGAGTTGATGCCAAAGAGCTCCATTTTGGTCTCATCTGACCACAACACTTTCACCCAGGTGTCCTCTGAATCATTCAGGTGTTCATTGGCAAACTTCAGACGGGCATGAATATGTGCTTTCTTGAGCAGGGGGACCTTGCGGGCGCTGCAGGATTTCAGTCCTTCACGGCGTAGTGTGTTACCAATTGTTTTCTAGGTGACTATGGTCCCAGCTGCCTTGAGATCATTGACAAGATCCTCCCGTGTAGTTCTGGGCTGATTCCTCACTGTTCTCATGATCATTGCGACTCCACGAGGTGAGATCTTGCATAGAGCCCCAGGCCGAGGGAGATTGACAGTTCTTTTGTGTTTCTTCCATTTGTGAATAATCGCACCAACTGTTGTCACCTTCTCACCAAGCTGCTTGGTAATGGTCTTGTACCCCATTCCAGACTTGTGTAGGTCTACAATTTTGTCCCTGACATCCTTGGAGAGCTCTTTGGTCTTGGCCATGGTGGAGAGTTTGGAATCCGTTTGACTGATTGCTTCTGTGGACAGGTGTCTTTTATACAGGTAACAAGCTGAGATTAGGAGCACTCCCTTTAAGAGTGTGCTCCTAATCTCAGCTCGTTACCTGTATAAAAGACACCTGGGAGCCAGAAATCTTTCTGATTGAGAAGGGGTTAAATACTTATTTCCCTCATTAAAATGCAAATCAATTTATAACATTTTTGACATGTGTTTTTCTGGATTTTCTTGTTGTTATTCTGTCTCTCACTGTTCAAATAAATCTACCATCAAAATTATAGACTGATCATTTCTTTGTCAGTGGGCAAACGTACAAAATCAGCAGGGGATCAAATACTTTTTTCCCTCACTGTACTGTAGCTAGTGGAATGGAGTGTACCTCTCTGTCCATCTTATTATTTAAAAAAAAAATAAAATAAAATAAAATAAATCATTATACACCCAAACTTTATACAACCTACCAACTCACCAGCTTCTTTCTAGACCATGTGTGGTACAGAACAGAAAAGTGCCAGATGGCATCTTTACCTGAGGACATTAATATAGAGTGCGTTACGGAACAATAATATGTGCAATAATATAGAAGAAGGAGCTGCTCAGCAAGTCAGTGCTGACATTCAGAAGTAGTTCCATGACAAAATAAATTTGTACAACTCCTGGCAACTTTTACTGCATCTCCACTGACAATAGACTGAAACACATGCACAAGGATAATGTTGGGTGAAATCAATGCCACATTCAGCACTTGGGATATTCATAGCAGCAGGATTGAGCTAACAAATGAGTTTGGGAATGATTTGTTAATAAGGGTTTTAGAGTAGAAAAAACATTGATTCTATATACAACCCCAATTCTGAAAAAGTTGGGACAGTATGGAAAATAAAAAATAAAAAAAACTCAAAAATTCAATTCACCCTGTACTATATTGAAAACACATTACTAACACATTCTTTGATGTTTTACTTTGTGAATTAAATGTATATTTGAAAATATACAGAAAATATATTTCAAATCTGATGACTGCAACACACTCTAAAAAAGTTGGGACAGTCGATTGTTTACCACTATATAACGTCACCTATTAAAAACACTTATTAAGCGTTTGGGCACTGAAGAAACCATTTGGTTAAGTTTAGCAAGTGGAAATTTCCCCCATTCATCTAGTATGCATTTTCTCAGTTGTGCAACTGTATGGGGCCTTCATTGTCTTATTTTGCGCTTCATAATGCGCTACGCATTCTCAATCAGAGATAGATCAGGACTGCAGGCAGGCCATGCTAGCACCCGCATGCAACCATGTGCTTGTAATCCAGGCAGAATATGGTTTGGTGTTTTCCTGATCTGGATAGCAGCATATATTGCTCCAAAATGTATACATTTCTGCATTATCTTTCTGCATTTATGGTGCCCTCACAGATGTGCAAGTTACCCATGTCATGGGCACTGACACAACCCCATTCCATGACAGATACTGGCTTTTGGAAATTATGCTGATAACAGCTTGGATGGTCCTTTTCCTCTTTGGCCCAAAAAACACGAAAGCTGTTTTGTCCAAAATCTATTTGAAATGTTGATTGTCGGAGCACAAAACACGATTCCACTGTGCTACTGTCCATCTCAGATGAGACCAAGCCCAGAGAAGTAGGCGGCACTTCTGGACAGTGTTGATGTATGGCTTCTGCTTTGCATAGTAAAGCTTTAACTTGCATTTGTGGATGCAGCGGCGAATGGTGTCGACTGACAAAGGTTTACCAAAGTATTCCTAAACCAGGACATCCATTATAAACTCTGACAGTTTTTAAGACAGTTATGTCAGTTATGAGCTTGGAGATCATGTGGTTTTCAACATTTTCAAGTGGTTTTCGGCCATGCCCTTTACGCACCGACATTTGACCAAATTCCATCCATCCATCCATCCATCTTCAACCGCTTACTCCTTTTCAGGGTCGCGGGGGAACCTGGAGTCTATCCCAGTAGGCATCGGGCACAAGGCGGGGTACACCCTGGACAGGGTGCCAGTTGACCAGATTCCTTGAATCTTTTAATTATATTGTGCACTGTAGAAGGTGGAATGCCCAAAATCCTACCGATTTGTCTTTGGGGAATGTTGTTCTCAAAGTGTTGGATTATTCGCTGATGCATAAATTGTCAGATTGGCGAGCCTCAACCTATCTTTGCTCTTGAAGAACTAGCGCTTTTTTGGAGGCTCCTAATATACTATGATTAGACGATTGCCTCACTTGTTTCACATCGCCTTCTTATTTCAACATGTCACATCGCTATTAGTCCTAAATTGTCCCTGTCCCAACTTTTCTGCATGCATCAATTTCAAAATAAATGTTTATCATCAAAAAACTATGCAGTTAACTACAGTGAGGGAAAAAAGTATTTGATCCCCTGCTGATTTTGTACGTTTGCCCACTGACAAAGAAATGATCAGTCTATAATTTTAATGGTAGATTTATTTGAACAGTGAGAGACAGAATAACAACAAGAAAATCCATAAAAACGGATGTCAAAAATGTTATAAATTGATTTGCATTTTAATGAGGGAAATAAGTATTTGACCCCCTGTCAATCAGAAAGATTTCTGGCTCCCAGGTGTCTTTTATACAGGTAACGAGCTGAGATTAGGAGCACACTCTTAAAGGGAGTGCTCCTAATCTCAGCTTGTTACCTGTATAAAAGACACCTGTCCACAGAAGCAATCAGTCAAACGGATTCCAAACTCTCCACCATGGCCAAGACCAAAGAGCTCTCCAAGGATGTCAGGGACAAAATTGTAGACCTACACAAGTCTGGAATGGGGTACAAGACCATTACCAAGCAGCTTGGTGAGAAGGTGACAACAGTTGGTGCGATTATTCACAAATGGAAGAAACACAAAAGAACTGTCAATCTCCCTCGGCCTGGGGCTCTATGCAAGATCTCACCTCGTGGAGTCGCAATGATCATGAGAACAGTGAGGAATCAGCCCAGAACTACACGGGAGGATCTTGTCAATGATCTCAAGGCAGCTGGGACCATAGTCACCAAGAAAACAATTGGTAACACACTACGCCGTGAAGGACTGAAATCCTGCAGCGCCCGCAAGGTCCCCCTGCTCAAGAAAGCACATATTCATGCCCGTCTGAAGTTTGCCAATGAACACCTGAATGATTCAGAGGACACCTGGGTGAAAGTGTTGTGGTCAGATGAGACCAAAATGGAGCTCTTTGGCATCAACTCAACTCGCCATGTTTGGAGGAGGAGGAATGCTGCCTATGACCCCAAGAACACCATCCCCACCGTCAAACATGGAGGTGGAAACATTATGCTTTGGGGGTGTTTTTCTGCTAAGGGGACAGGACAACTTCACCGCATCAAAGGGACGATGGACGGGGCCATGTAACTTCAAATCTTGGGTGAGAACCTCCTTCCCTCAGCCAGGGCATTGAAAATGGGTCCTGGATGGATATTCCAGCATGACAATGACCCAAAACACACGGTCAAGGCAACAAAGGAGTGGCTCAAGAAGAAGCACATTAAGGTCCTGGAGTGGTCTAGCCAGTCTCCAGACCTTAATCCCATAGAAAATCTGTGGAGGGAGCTGAAGGTTCGAGCTGCCAAACGTCAGCCTCGAAACCTTAATGACTTGGAGAAGATCTGCAAAGTGGAGTGGGACAAAATCCCTCCTGAGATGTGTGCAAACCTGGTGGCAAACTACAAGAAATGTCTGACCTCTGTGATTGCCAACAAGAGTTTTGCCACCAAGTACTAAGTCATGTTTTGCAGAGGGGTCAAATACATATTTCCCTCATTAAAATGGAAATCAATTTATAACATTTTTTGACATGCGTTTTTCTGATTTTTTTTGTTGTTATTCTGTCTCTCACTGTTCAAATAAATCTACCATTAAAATGATAGAATGATAATTTCTTTGTCAGTGGGCAAACGTACAAAATCAGCAGGGGATCAAATACTTTTTTCCCTCACTGTAGGTAAAACATCAAATACCTTGTCTTTATATGTTTTTTTCTTTTTTGTTTAAATGCAAGTCAAAGTACATTTACAAATCACTCCTCTTTGTTTTTATTAGCATTTTTCATGCTGTCCCAACTTTTTCGGAATTGTGATGTAAAAAAACGATTTGTACAGAATGAGGACAGACTGACAGACTGGGGACAATCTGCACAAACTGAGGAACTGAGGACATTCATTCATTCATTCATTCATTCATTCATTCATTCATCTTCAGTAAGTGATCATGGTGGATCCAGAAATTATTGGGAACACTGAGAATAAGACAGGAATGCACTGTGGATGGGAGGCCATTTCATTGCAGGGCACCATGCACAAACACATTCACACCATACTCATTCACACCAAGTGGCAATTATCATAACCATTCTACCTTCTGACTTCTTTTTGGGAGGTAGGAGGAAACCAGATAATCCAGAGAAAACCCATTAAAGGAAACCCATTTTAAGCCTTTTTACAAGATGTAATAAAATCTCAGGTGTCCCCAGAATGTGTCTGTGAAGTTTCAGCTCGTGCTTCGGATACTACATTAGAGATGCATCAACGTAAGTTCAAAACACATCATTGTTACGTAAATCATGTAGACTTCAGATTGTTCCAGGAAGTTATCTGTGGGCTATGTGAATGCATAGAGTTAGAGAGACAGAACTGCGATTTTTGGTAATAAGTAGCCAACAAATGCATTGATTTAAAATATTTATATAACACAGCAACAAGTGTATGCAGAATGTATATATAGTTACATCAATGGTAAAAATAAATAAATAAAATCCACTAATATTTGAGGATTAGTGTGGTCAATTGGCATTACCTGCCTTGCTAACATGCCATGGTTAAAGACCATGTTGCTGTTGTTTTAAATTATCTTTTTTTATGTTCTTAAACTTGTAAGTTTGTCAAGGGCAATCAATAATGTCACCTTTATGACTTTCAGATAAGACAAGACACAAGAGACTATCAGTGATTGTCAACTTGCTGCACAATGGGTCAATGGACTTAGAAAATCCATTGCAAATAAGAAAAATGTAAAATTAAACTAAGTGAAATTAAAATAATCTTAATGTTTACAATTCTTATGCACCCTGCACTTATATAAATTTACATTAATAAACAATATATTCAAATTATAAACAACTTAAACCATGTTCATACACATTATAATCATATATATTTTATGTATTTTGACTTTTGCTATGCACTTATTTACAGCAATGGATTTACAAATACATTTCTAATAAACTGAAAAGCATGTCAAGCATTTTGTCTGTGTCGTTTCCTCGATGTTGTCCTTGTAAAATGTCCACCATGGTTTGCTGTGCTGCACGGGGATGCTCCAGTTGCTCAGAGAAAGGAATATGAATGAATGGTGTCTCCAGTGATGTGGAGAGGAGAAAAACAATTTGGCTCAAATGAGCAGGAGAAATCTAAATATAACAAAACATTACAACATCAAAAACATTTGTGAGGTAATCACACTTAAGTATATTAGCACTTTTTCACAAAGACCACACCATGTGAAAGTTTAATGTTAGATTTATTAAAAATAAGGAGCAGCAAAACACTTGCAAAACCTAGGGATCTGAGACTCCTGGTGAAGGTGCTGTCTCATTGCAGAGAGGCCATTGTCTCATGTTCTTAGTTGTCTTTTAACTATGTATAAAGTGTTCCCCAGTACTATGTGTTTAATCACTATGGGACATGTTCAGTATGTGGGTAGACAAAAAGGAGTTGTGTGTGGGAAATAAACTCAAGTCACTCTGCAGGCACATTTTAAGGCAGACCAGTTTGTCAGTTTAAAAAAGTCCAAGACTAGGCTGAGACCAGATGTTATTTGCACCATCTTTGTGCATCGTCCTGTGGTCAAAAAGAGGAGGGCCCCTGCAACACGATGCACCCCTGGACCTATAAACATAGAACACGTTGCTGCTGATCACAGCTATAGTATTACAGGTGACACAGGTATAATATGTATGAACTCTTACTAATTGTAATAATATTCCGATTCACAAAGCAGTCTAGTGCAAAATGATTTAAGTTATTTTTTGGGGCACGTTATTCCTTCTAAAATAAAACTTATCCACTACGTCTTCAATGGCTCTGATGCCGGGAGTACATGAAGACTCTTGTGTTCATTCTTACAGCCAACAACAGAACACTTACAAAGCTTACGAAGCTGAGACATTCTTCTTATCAGTGTACCTGCTCCAGCGCAGAAAACAAGGCGGACTGTGTGCAGCTCAACCAGGGGAGGAGCTATACTAATAGGGCAGAGTCCCTGGTTGGGGCTTGTTCCGAGGTGATGTCACGTTATGGCGAAAATGAAAACGGCTCATTTTGAGACACTGTTTATGATTTTTTGGGAATATAAAAGCAGGAGTGGGTGGATTTTTACCATTACAGGGTGGTTGTGTACACACTCTGCCAACACAGATGTATGTTCAAACACCATGTAAAAGTGAATTTTGCATAATAGGCCCTTTTAAAATAACATGCGATACTCCATACAGACAGCATTGTGAGAACTAGAAACCCTGGAGCTGGTGAAATTTTAATGTTTAAAAAATAGGAGCATAAAAATGCTAATACATAATCATCCTTGACCATACAAAATAAGCATTTTCTTAAATTTCTTTGCCATATATGGTCATGTCTATGACCATAAGTCAAGACATAGTCTTAGACCCAGATCAAGACCTAGACAAGTATAAAGACAATGACCAAGGCCATATTTTTGTGTTTACATTTCACATTTTTAAATAGTATGAGAGTATGAGTCCTGCATATGCATAGATTTCACAAATCTTTTTTTATTTTGATTTATTATGTTTTGTCAAGAACTTGTCCTCTAAATGGAAAATATTAAATGACTATTTGAGCTAAAATCATATGATATATATTAAACGAAATCCTTTATAACTTGGTCCTAGCTGCCCTCGGAGCCTATTTTAAGACCTGCCAGGAAATGCATTTTGCAGACTTCTTTCTCTCTCCTTCTGAGTGTGTCAGTGTCAGTATGATGTGGTGGGGAGGAGAACATGAGCTATCTGATGCAGTAAGTGATACTCTTAGTACACAGTTTTTCATGAACAACCTTTAAGAAAATGCATACTTCTCTCCTGTGCAAATACAAACTGGAACACAGGCCAGTCTGTCAGCGGAAGTCCATACCAGCACAGCACACAGCATTGATGATATCAACAAGCATAGCCCAAATAGCATGTTTTTTCTTTCTCATTTTCCTTTTCTCATTTCCAGCCTACACACAGTCACATTCTTGCAAGTGTGGACCTCTTTCATTCCCTCTTTGATCTCCATGTTCCCAAGCCGACCTTGCATCCATTTCATGATGAGCACCATGATTCCGTCACACACTAGATGCATGCATGATTGAGAGAGACTCTGACCTGTGGATATTAAAATTGCTCATGTGTATGAGTGTGTGTGGGCTGGCTCGCTGTTTAAGATGTGCCAGGTCATACATGCATGGGTAGGAGGAGATATATCTGTCTCTCTCTCTCTCTCTCTCTCTCTCTCTCCCTGTATTTGGACACACTGCGCGGGAGGAGTGGGAGCCAGTGCACATCTGAAAAAACCCTTTTTATATCTCCCTTACAACCACATTAACAAACATTTACGCATTTATATCTTACTACAATCAGTTTAAACAAAATATGTGATCTGCAGAATATCAAGTAAGAATTTTTGTAATATAAATTATTTTTTACTACAAAAATATTTTGGGGAGAATAGGAATAGTTATGTAATATAGTACATACATGCTGCCAATGCTTACATATAAGCTGCCAATGCCACCTGGTGGATCAAGTTGTGGAGGAAAAAGCTCTGGTTCTGATTGGATGGCATGGTGTATGGACACATCTGGTGCTGTAGATGGGGTATTTGGAAGCACTGAGGGAGGGTAGTGCCAGGTACGGAACACTCGGCTGGAGATTTGGACAGCACTGCTGAAACAGAATTTTAGCAGGCAATGGTGCATTTTGTGGTGGGGTGGAATGTTGTGGAAGTCTATTGAACAGAGTTGGCTCTAGCCTTTGTTGGTCGTAAGCAAGAACTGAATTGGAGACAGAAAACCTGGATTTAACCACAAGATCACCCCATCTGGTCACCAATGCTTGCCAGGTGAGATTATCACCAAAGCAACCAGTTCAACCACACCCACTTGCTGAAACTGAAGTGATCACTAACAAAAAGGCAATTTTTAGAGACACCCATAAAGAGGGGCCATAAGTGAACTCCAGCACAAGGTAGAGATCCTATTTATGGATCTTGGAGAATTGCAGCGGATGCAGATGCTTTTCACCTTTAAAGGAGACCTATTATGCACCTTTATACAAGATGTAATATAAGTCTCAGGATCATTTATTATACCATGCTGTAAATGCCCCTTTTTGGGTGGAAGCAAAAACACACTGTTTTCATGTGTGTCTCTTAAAATGCAAATGAGCTGCTGCACCCCGCCCCCTTTCGAGAAGAGGGCTGTGCTTTTACAGCTCGTCGGATACTACGGCAACAACAAATGAGGAGAACCAATATGACTGACACTGTCATATTGTCACAAACAGTAAATGTGACAGTAAAAATCAACTTTTCAGTAAATCCTGCTATGTATTAACCCTCGTTCACAAAGCAGTTTGGTTTAAAAGGATTCTCACAAACATATATATACGAAGGTAACTATTTTTTGCTGCGCATTTCCTTCTAAAAAAGAAAAAAAATATTTCACTGCGTCTTCAGTGGCTCTGATGCCGGGAATACATGAAGACACTTATGTTCATTATTACAGTCAACAGAACTCGTACAATGCTTAAGAAGCTGAGACATTCTTCTTATCACTATAGCTGCTCCCGTGCGGAAAACATGGCGGACTTTGAGCAAGTCACTCAGGGGAGGAGTTATAGTAATAGGGCATAGTCCATCACCAGCTGTGGGCGGGGCCTGTTCCAATGTGATGTCACATTGGATAGAAAACGCGAACGACTCATTTTGAGGCACTGTTTATGATTGATGGGGAATATAAAAAAGGACTGGGTGGATTTTTACCATTAAAGGGTACGCACGCTGCCAACATAGATTTATGTGCAAACACCATGTAAAAGTGAATTTTGCATAATAGGTCCCCTTTCAATAACAGAAAAAGTGTCCAAATACTTATTTCCCCTCACTATATTTTCAACCATGTTACAAGTGGATATATTTGACATGAATTACTCATTTAATTTCTTTAAAAAAAAAAATAATTTAGTGCTAATGAAAATTATGGTAATCATGAAAATGTTACGTATTGCAAGAGATGCCTACAGGTGTATTGATTATTGACTGATGTTTTATAGCACATAATATAATTGAGTGCGTGGCAAATTAGAGTTTCAGTAATAACAGTTCTCAGTACATAGGTCTACGCAATGTTAGTCCATGCCAAGAACAAAGTAACCATCCTGAAACTTATTGTCTGTTGTGCCACTGTGACTTTGACAATTCTGTGAACACTTCTGTCCATATAGTGTTGATGTCAGACGTAAGCTGTTTTAACAGATTCCCTCATCACCTTTACTGAGGATTAATTAAGGATTTACACAGCTTAAAACGCGCACACACACACACACATAAAATTATATGTAATAAAGTGGAATGACACAGGAAAAAAGTATTGAACATGCTAACTGAAATGTATTTAATACTTAGTGGAGAAGCCTTTGTTTGTAATGACCGCTTCAGGATGCTTCCTGTATGAAGAAATTAATGGGCTGCAGTATTCAGGTGTGATTTTGGTCCATTCTTCTAAACATATTGTCTTTAAATCTTGTTCAATTGGATTCAAGTCAGGTGATTGACTGGGCCATTCTAACACCTTGATTTTTTTTTTTTTTTCTCTGAAACCAATTGAGAGTTTCCTTTGCTGTATGCTTTGGATCGTTGTCCTGCTGGAAGGTCCACCCATGTCTCATCTTCATCCTGGTGGATGGCAGCAGATTCTTCTCAAGAATACTCCCGGTAAAGGGCTCCATACATCGTTCCTTCAGTTATATGAAGTCTGCCAGTACCATGTGATGATAAACAGCCCCACACCATGATGCTTCCACCTCCACACTTCACTGTTGGTAAAGTGTTTTTAGGGTGATGTGTAGTGCCATTTCTTCTCCAAACATGGTGTGTAGTATGACAGCCAAAAAGTTCAATTTTGCTCACGTCTGACCAGACGACACTCTCTCAGTATTTCATAGGCTTGTCCAAATGAGTTGTAGCAAACTTTAAACGAGCTTTGACATGCCTTTTCTTTAGTAATGGAGTCGTACGGGTTGAGCATGAGCAGTGGAGTGCATTGCCTATAGTTTTCTCTGTGAAGATGGTGCCTGCTGCCTCCAAGTTTTTCTGGAGCTCTTTCTGAGTGGTCCTTGGATCTTGGGCTACTCTTCTGACTATTTTTCTGACTCCCTGGTCAGAAATCTTGCGAGGAGCTCCTGTGCATGGCCAGTTGATGATGGGGTGATGTTGCTTCTACTTGTGGATAATGGCCCCAATGGTGCTTACTGGAGGATTCATTAGTTTTGAAATACATCTGTATCTGATTCCATCAATATGTTTTGCAACAATAAGGTTGTGAAGGTCTTGGGAGAGCTCTTTGCTTTTACCCATCATGAGATGTTTCTTGTCTGACACCTTGGTAACAAAAAGCCTTTTTATAGACCATCAATTTACTAACCCAGCTGATATTAATTTGCACAGATAGGAGGTATAATTACTTTCTAACTACTTACTGATTTCAGCTGGTTCCTTGCCTTTCCTTCCCTTGGAGAACTGCTTTTTCTTAGCGTGTTCAATACTTTTTTCCCCCGTGCCATTCCACTTTATTACACACAACTTTATTTATGGACTTCAATATTATGCATTCTTTATATTTCTGTTAATGCTGATTTCTGGTGAAAATTTCATGTGAATAACCTCATTTGAAATATTTACTGAAAAAAAATGGTGATGCGTCCAATACTTATTTCCCCCACTGTACACACACACACACACACACACACACACACACACACACACAGTTGAAGATTTGAAAAAAAAAAAAAATCACCTGGTCTTTTTCCAGTCTTCAGATGTCCAGATTGGGTGAGTCATGTGCACATAATAGCCTTAGATACTAGTTTTTGGATCGCAGGAGTAGACCCTGTTGTGGTCTTCTGCTGTTGTAGCCACTCCACCACAAGCTCACCATGGTTGTAAAGAGTGCTTACTTGAGTTACTATAGACTTCCTGTCAGCTCAGAATAGTCTGGTAATTTTCCTTTGATCTCTCTTATCAACAAAGTGTTTTAGCCTGCAGACCCTCCGCACACAGGATGTTTTTTGTTTTTGCATCTTTCTGAAAACTCTAGAGACTAATCTGCCTGAAAATCCCAGGAGATTAGTACTTTTTCAAGCTAGCCCATCTGGCACCAACAACCATGCTATGGTCAAAGTCACAGAAATCACACTTTTTCCCTGTTCTGATGTGTCATGTGAACATTAACCGAAGCTTTTGACATGTATCTTTGTGATTTTATGCACTGTACTGCTGCCATATGATTGGCTGATAATTGCATGAACGTCCAGATGTAAAGGTCTTTCTATTAAAGTGAATGATGACTATAAATCTTTTGGAAGAATGTCCCATCTCCCCAGTATATTTACAAAGACGTGTAGGAGGCACATTCAAGCTGTTCTGGTGACTTACAGTGGCGGGACACCTTACTAAGACACTGTACAGTTTTTCCCCCTTTAATTTGTCCCCTTTCTGTATGTGTTTAATAAACATATTTTAAGACTTAGACTGCCTACATAGCAAGGGAGCTGTGCAGTATTGACCTGTATACACAAAGTAGGCTAGCTACACCACTGAGGAACCTGGATAACTAGACATACTGCATCAGAGGGGCTTTTACTGTTCACATCCCTCATTACCTGAAATAAAGATAGGGCAAGGGCAGAGAATATATGGAGAAAGGAGACAGTGTGTGTGTGTGTGTGTGTGTGTGTGTGTGTGTGTGTGTGTGTGTGTGTGTGTGTGTGTGTGAGAGAGAGAGAGAGAGAGAGAGAGAGAGAGAGAGAGAGAGAGAGAGAGAGAGAGAGGGTACAACACATAGAAAGAATCGTTATATCAGAAAACTGATTGTATCCAAGGATACATAAAAGAGAACATCCAAGAAATGTTATGGAATGTAGTACATAGTGGCACATCTCAGCCACAGTTAAAACCCACATGTCCAAAATACAGTAGTATGGGGGTCATACAGGTTGAACATATTTCATTACCATATATTTTATTTTTATGTACCTTACAGTTCAAGTGAAGGTAATGCGACTACAGTGTTCAAGAACAAGAAAAATTCTATGGTTTATGTTGGTCCAGGATCAAAAATACAATATCAATAATTGTAGTAATACACTTGCCTCTTTAAAGAATTGAAAAACAAAATAAAACAAAATAATATACATGTGGAAATACAGTATATACTTAAAAAATATATAGGATGAATTTCCACTTTGCCATTCTGATTAGTCTCTATGTTAAATGACCTACATAGCAATGGAAAGTGTGTGTGTGTGTGTGTGTGTGTGTGTGTGTGTGTGTGTGTGTGTGTGTGTGTGTGTGTGTGTCTGTGTGGGTGTGTGTGAGATATGCCTCCGTGTGACTCGGCTTACGTACAGAGCTAAAATTGAACTTCACATAGGACCACTGGGGCTTTTAGATCTTTTACACTTGTGCAAGGGTTGATATTACACGATATGGTCTAGTCTGCCACTGGGAAAGCCACAAGAAAACTTCATGACAGAAAACTTTATGGATGTAGTTCTAACCTCTAAATGAAACAATCCAGATGGAAAGTTTCAGTTGTATGGCTGTGCCATGATTGAAACTCAGCTTCTAGTGGCAGCCCTTTTGTGCTTGTCTGTGCGTGTTATATTTACATGTATCTGCATCTGAATCTTTTTTGATAGGATGTAGTTACTGATCCTTGTTTTTAATCCCAGGAAAAGCAGAAATTATTTGGGTGATGTCATGAAAGTTATTTGTCCAAGCCTGAAGGATAATGCAGCATATGTAACCACATTAAACAGCACCTGTAGGAAATGCAAGGGAAAAACAAACCACTAATTTAAGAGGAATACAGGAAGATAGCTGGCTAAAATACATTTCATAGTACAAAACTGGAACTGTTGACACCGGATTAAAATATTTAAAGATTAATATTGGTTAAAAAAACAGAGATTATGAAAATATACCTTTGTAGTTAACCTAATCTTACAGTTGATGTGAACAACACAATTATTGCCCTGCATTTAGTATTTTGTGTAACCTCTCTTTGCAAATGTAAAAGCATGGAATCAAGAGACTGGAGAATACAGCACAAGGAATCTGAGACCATTCCTCAATACAGAATCCAGACAGATCCTATAGCGTCATATGGATTTATGTCAGGGGATGGCCATGTCAAAAGCTTGATTCTGTGGATATTTTTTGTGTTTGTGTGACTATGTATGTATGTTTTATATTATTGACCTGCTGAAAGATCTAACAATGACTCAGTTACAGCTTTTTGACAGAGGCAGTCCATAATGCCATATATTCTATCCAGGTTCCTAAGTTATTTTCCATATAACCAGCTCTTCTTCATACACTAAATCCATCTTGAGTGTTTGTTGCCAAAAAGCTGTATTTCTTTTCATATGATCATAGAATTGGTTCCAGTTCCCGTCGCATCTAATGAACTCCAGATGCTTATGTTTGTGGTTAGATGAAAGAAAAGCCTTTCTTCTGGTGTGCCTTTCAAATAGTTTGTTGCCATGGAGGTGGCATCTAATTGTAGATTTGTAGACTTGCTGATCCCAAAATGCTACCATCTTCTGCAAATCTCCAACTGTGATCCTTGGAGAACTTTTTGCTATATCCTCCTCACTGTGCGTGGGGGTAAAGAACACGTTTTCATTACAGCTCAGTTTCATTATATTATTGCCCTAACTGTGGGCACTGGTATTTTAAATCATGTACCTACTGTATTTCTCACAGCCTCTGTCTGATTTACAAATGTCAGCACCCTTTTCATTCATTTCATTTATGTACTCTCTATACTTCCCTGTGATGAATATCTATAGGTTATTTGGTTTCTATGGCACCTCAAGTACTACATATACCCCAGTGAAACTGGAAGTCATGCATGACCACTTACTCGAGTAAATGTTTTGAGGTGAAAAAGTAAAATATAAACGTGAAGATGCTTCTGTTCATCATATCATATTTTGATAAGGGTATAATTTTTTTTTTTTTTTTAGATTTAATGAATTCAAAAAATGATAAAACTTGCAAATAAATATTAGATTTATCTCATATTTTCAGTGTAGGATTAAACAAATTAATCCCAAGACATATTTTTTCATAACATTTTCTCCCATCTTTAACAAGGGTGCCAATAATTCTGCACCTGAATGTATCTTTTGGAAAATGGTGTTCCTTTCCTGCAGCACATTTCTGGTGAGACATTCTCAGATAGGTTAATAATTTATGTAGCTGCATAATTTATATAATCGACTACATACACATATAGAAAATATTTAATAGATTACAGTTTGAAATACTGTAAATAAAGCCTTGCACCATAATGCCTGAACCTGTGATGAAAATTTCTTCATTAGTCTTCTTTTCAGGAAGGTATGGAGATGTAGGTATAGGTCTAAAGTAGGGATTCAAGCTGTCAGTTTATACATGTATATACATGTACATCCTACAAGTGTGAAATTAGCATTATCAGTTCTCCTTACATATCAATCAAAAGTTCAAAAGTTAAAGCTGCACTCTGTCCCTAATTATCTGGCTCTTCTACAATGTTATCCTGTCCCTTAACACTGCAGGTGATTTGGGGACATACAGTATAATTTAGGAATGACCGCTGTGTGACTGAAAAGGTGAGTCATCTTTAATGATGAGCATTTGCTCTCCCAGGTGTGAATTAATGGATTTATATTTGGCCTGTCTCTGCGCCACTCTAGTCCAAGGGGGCTGGATTGCTTTTTACCCAAACTGATCATCCTGATATAGAGAAACAGTTTTCCTCCAGGCACTTGACATGTGCTACCAGTTGTGTTAATGAAAGTCATTTATATTGTCGTCTGCTTATATGGCTTGCAGAGGCTATATTTGCCTTTGCCAAACCAAGAGTCAGAAAGCGGTGAATTATTTTAAAAAATAAAACCACTGCCCTGTTCAGCCATGATATCATTGGAGGCCCTTTATATAATGAATAAAATCAATTCTCTATGTTTGACACAACACACATATTCTGTTTCTAAATGTAGACATGAAATAAGTCAGTTAAATTTATTGGTTACAATCATTCTTTCTGTGTATTTTTAGGGTTGGGAGTGTTACTTTAAAAATGTATTCTGTTACAGTTACAAATGACTTCATAAAAAATGTCATCAGTAACGTCATCCAAGTATCACAATGTGAATGTAATGTGATCTGATTATTACTGGATTACTTCAAGGTTATATGTAAATTGGATTGCTTCAAGGTCATATGTAAATAAAGTCAAGAGAAAAGAAATATGATCTAAAATACTTTTATTTAGAGCTTATTTTAGAGCTTAGAAACGTGTTCAATGTTTGGATTTGTTTTAATAAAATAATAAATAAAAGATCACTGTCTCTAATGCGGGTAGCATTACATCACCAAAGTTAGAGTGACCATATTCTGGCTTTCCAAAAAGAGGACACCTTTTTTTTTCTGACGTAACTGTAACAGATTACAGTTACCAGTTTTTTGTATCCTGATTACGTAATGCTGATACATGAATTCCGTTACTCCAAGCCTGTGTATATTCGCGTGAGATTGATGAAAGATTACATATAAGATAAGTGGTCTTCTGCTATATTGAGTACACTTTAAGCATTTTAGTAACAATGGTCCTTCAAGACATTCATACATTCATGCTTGCTAATCTAATTAAGGTCATGTCCTATACTAAAATCAAAGGCCAGTGCAAGTGTGATGATCAGAGTCATATTTTGGCCACAAAATGTATTTTCCAATAATTTCAGTCAATATTGCTTAGGACTGAACTCTTTTTATTTTTATTATTTAACATTTCCTAATAGAAAACTTAATGAACCTATATCGACAGCAATGATTCCCTTGTATCAAACAAATTATAGAAAGACTATATTCATCAAGTTGATATTCAATCATCCATATAAAATAATGTACCAAGCAATAAATTCAGACAGAGAATGTAAGCACTCTTCTATATATTTATATTCTGAAATGGCTGACAGTAGATTTAAATCCCCTCTTTACCAAGCTTATTTACTGACAGATTGGTCTTGTCATGATCATAGTAGGAGACAATTATCCCAGCTGTCCCACCATGTCATTGGAGAAAACTTCCCTGGCTGTGTGCAGATTTTTCCATGATGTTTTCCATGATGTAGGCTGGCATTGTGTCTGTATGCATCTGTACACAAGAGCAACAGTGGAGACAGGTCAGGGTGGCTTTCAAGATGGCTAAGATGAAATCAGAATCACCTCTGCTAAAATATGTTAACTCTCAATACTGATCTCTGCATAAAACACCAATAGAAATAAAGAACAACACAAAAGGCAAATCCGCACAAGAGTGCATCTGTTTGGGGGGACATCAGACAGGGCCATGATATGCAATCAAGTATGGATGGAAAGAGTGAGGTAATCCAAATTTCTTGGCTTTTGTTTGCTTTTTCCACACATGCTGCTTTTGAAACTAACAACTTTCTAATCACCCCTTACTATGACCCATCACCTGGAAAACCTGTCACTTTTCTTTTAATATTAGGTTCCTGGATCCATGCCCAACCTCCTCTAGCTTGTGACATCATTATGACGCCAGGATTGCTCATGACAACACACCAATCTGATACTATCACACCATGGTGCTGCAGAGAGGTCATATGGCAAGCCTTATGTCAATTTAACCCTTTTGTCACCATTTTCCTACATCCAGGTGCCCTACATTTTATACAAGTGTATACTGTATACAACAATGTACATCTAGGGCAGCAGTGTTGAAATTTGGTTCCCTTTTGATTAGTGGTAGTATCGTTTCACTGTGCTAGTCTTGTGTCTAAACTAAGTCCAACAATAGCTAATGGAAGATGGAAGTGGCAGTGTTTGTCAAAAAACTATTTTCATGTAGCCAGCCTGACCTATTCCACTCTAGCAGTGAACATAAAGGCAGAGGGACTTATCTGATTAACTTATTGTCTTTACAAGGAGATTGTTTTGCATAAATGCATTATTTATATTAGATACATGATAAAGTACTGGTTTTGTACAAGTGATAACAGGAAATGTGACATAATATGCTAAGCAAAATGGTATTTCAGGCATCAGTTATTTTGTTGTTAAATTCATCAACCCCATTTATTTCCTTACATAACACAATGTTTCCTTTTGCCTCTTCAATATTGCTGTTTATCTCAGTGCTATTTAGGTTCCAAATGGAGCAGCTGCACAGCCATAACTTTAAAACTCTCTTTGTATAGACTTCAGAAATATAGCAATATAAAGTGGATCAAATATGTAACTGTACTATTTAAATTAGGAAGAAATAAAAGCATAGTAAGAGGTGGGTTGAGCTTTTTTTTATCCTTAACCCCAATTATGAAGATTATATCTATATACAGTACGTCACCTGGCTTCTTGTGAGTGGTCAGCGTCCTAGACAATAGGTATGATCTAGTATCCGACAACCCTGCTATAGTAGACTTTGGCTCAAGATAAAAAGAGCAGGATGTTTCCGAAGAAAAGAATGTAAAAACCTTCCTGTTATCTATAGGTGTGTTCCATAAGACCCCCTATGCATGTCTCTGTTTTTGTTAATCTACTGTATGGAAATAATAACATCTCCAAATAATGGAAGTAAAAACAACTTAAAAGTACCCCCTAGACACCTTACTCTGCGCTAAACATCTAAAATTAGGTACAACTAATAAAGAGCAGCTCCAGAAGCCTAGCATCCTAACTTTCTACACAATCCCCAGAAATAAGGTTAAAAAGAAAAAAGAGAACAAGTCTCTCAATCCTATCTTCTAAAAGGACAGAGGAAGCAGGAAAAGCAGGGGTACTGACAAAGCGCAACTCGTTATATTTAATACAACTTAAGTTCTACTGGTTCTATGACAATTAGAACAGAAAGTAGTCCATAAAAATAAATTGACTACTACGTCAGGTTTCCATTAGATTTTGGAGCGTGGCTGTGGGAATTTCTGCCCATTCTGCTAGAAGAGCATTAGTGAGGTTGGGCACTGATATGGGGTGAGGAGGCCTGGTGCACTGCTGGCATTCATATTCATCCCAAAGGTGTTCAGTGGAGTTGAAGTCAGGGCTCTTTGCACACCATGTCTTTCTTGACCTCACTTTCTGTATAGATGAGGTTCAGGTTTGAGCTAGACCCCTTAATTCCAGTGAAGGGAAAGCTCAAAGCTACAGCATACAAAAATATTCTATATATTTGTGTGCTTTCAATGTATGGCAAAGGTTTTGGGAAGGCCAAATAAGGCTGTGATGGTCAGGTGTCCACATAATTTTTGCCCATATAGTGTAGCTCTAGTAAAGTAGGTCACCTCTGATTAATAATTGATGTACCATACAGGCAAATTTCCATGGAGACTCTGAAACCTCTAGACAGGAGTAGGACAATCATTAGTGCATTAGTACAGTACATGACTATGATTTAGGCAAATTGACATGAACACTGTGTGAAATGGAGTGAGGCAGTCAATCACTACATCCCAGTTGTATTGTGAATGACTACACCTTTACATGCCCTGAAATATTTCCACTTAAAGGTGTCAAGATAGGACTAATTATTAACGCATTTCTATTGATGTTCATGTTTGTATGCATGTTAGGGTAACAACTTCGTGTGAAAATTGATTAAACAAATAAGGTTATTGAGTGTATTGGGACCATGCCATACCACCCCATGGAAAAGCAATAGGGTTTGACCTGGTCTCTGATAAAAAAAAAAAAATATTCATTCTTCTGCCACTGCCAAATAGTGGTCTGTTATCCAAGGTAAGGACATGGCCTGTTAAGGGCAGCTTGAGCAAAGGTGATGAAAGATGTATAAGAGCTGGTGGAGCAGTATTTCTCAGTCAACCCTACTTGACCTGACCCATCCCACCTACCACCCAAAAAGCAATGATGGACAGAATTCCAAGCAGATTATTCAGCAATGAACCAACTTGCATGATCTCTGACCTTAAGAAAGTGATGCTGAAACTAGGTCCATCAAAAAGGAAATAGTGTAGCCCAGTAGTTGTTGTTCCAAAGAGGGATGAAATGCCCAGGTGGTGTGTTGACTTTTCAAAACTTAAGAGAGTTGTTTGGTACCTAGGTACCATGAGCTTGTGCAAAGAATACAGGTAAGTGCTTCCAATATAATCAGCCAAACAACTCATAATGTTCACAGCCTTCAGAGGACATGATCAGTTTATTGAAATTCCAATTGGACTCCACAAAGCTGTTGACATACATCTTGCAGGATGCAGTCTATACTTCTGCTTACATAGACAATGTATCAGTTTGTAGCCACTTGTGGAATGACCTTAAAAGGGTATTCCAGAGGATCCATGAGGTAAGATTAGTGTTTAAGGCCAAGTCACCTTGTTATGCCAGGGGTCTCTAACCTGGGCTATGTTTTATGAGGAGGGACCATAGAGCCACAAGTTGATTGTTAATGTAGTTAATGCAGAGGTCATGGAATGTGTGCTGCATCTTACAGTGATTTACATTTTACGTTGGTTAAAACTTTGATTTTCCCTTTATTGTGCAGATTGATGCCTCAGGGATATGACTTTGTGCTGTGCTACTACACTGTGAAGGGGAGGGTCGATAACTCACGCACTACTGTACATCAGTTGTAAGATGCTCCTTACTGTGATCAAGCATTCTACAGTTCAGAAGCAGGCTTTAACAATCAAGTGGGCATTCAACACAAAATATAGTAAACCCTTGTTAGTAAACCCTTCACATGAAAGACTCACAGTAATGGCCATATCCCCAGGCATTGCCTGTCACTCAAAACATTCCAGTTTCAGGTGAAAAACTGGACAGGGCTTCAGATTGTGATTACATGTTTCTAAACTCACCAACAAGAGTAGGGATAAGTGGAAGGGGTGGAGTTTGTGATGACAACAGGCACACTGCTGCCATAAGTAGTGCTCTGTTTTATTTTAGCATCCTGTTATTTTGTCATAGCTTACTTGTGTATTGTAATCTTAAAACTGTGAAAGAAATGTGCTGCTATGCCAGAGAGGTGCACATACCGTAACTGAGCATAAACTGGAGCATATTAAGTCATAACATTAGTACTGGCTACTGTATGTGATAATTAAATGAAATCACCAGTCAATACCAGTTTGCTTTTGTAATGCCAGTAAAGATCACAAAGGTTTCTAGATCCATTCATTGCCACATTCTTGTAAGAGATGATATATTAATACAAATTCTTGTATATCAGTGACAATATTGTGCATACCTCTATGTACATTAAACTGTATACTGCAGACTGCAGTACCTATGACAATGCACTATACTGTACATTATCCCATTTCTCAGTGTTCACTCAGAAGCAGAACTGGTGTGAGATTGGGAGCACAAAGGTCAGTCTGTCTACTCAGAGTTTTTCTCACTCTATCACCAATAGAGTGATAGAGTAGAGTAGAGTAACACTCTGTGTGGATGGCATCCCAACAGATATTGTTCCTCTTTTAAAGGACAGCCTTATTCACTGTGCCAAGAATGCTTAGTTTGCCCATTGTCTGCTCAGTGGTCTTTTTCTATCTCTCTCTCTTTTTTTTTTTTGGTGAAAATTTGTGGTTCCTGAGGATATGACTCAGTATCACTGCACACTGCACTTTACAAAGCTTCATCAGTCACTTTTATATTATGGAAAAAAACCCAATAGAAAAAACCCTCATAGAATGTGTAACCATGGTAATGGTTTTAATGGTTATAATGGGAATTGTAATGGTTTTAATAGAAACTGTAATGATCCTTGTGGGTCTCTATGGGTAATAATAATAATAATAGTAATAATAATAATATGTTTAATTTTATATAGCGCCTTTCCAGAGCTCAAGGACACTTTACAAGAGTAATACAATGATACATAAACAATGAACAATCATGGAGAAACACAAAGTGTGAAAAGCAATGAGCAATCAAACACAGAAGATGAAATACATAGTATTTTGGGTAATTTGTTGCCTTCTATTGGTGGCATATTTTGACTAGGACCAGTAATGGTATTGTAATAATTTAAATGGTTAGCTGATGGTTTGTAATGGTATTTGTAGTGGAAATCATTAGAATTTCTGTAATGTTTTCTATTATTTCTTTTTCCCAGCAGGTTTATGCCACTACAATAGTTTACAGTTTACAGAAATGTCCTGTATATTTATTGTATTGCACTTTGTGTATGTAACAAACTTTGAAGTTGGGCAAGGAGGAGGAAAGAACTGGCTGAACATAAAATTAATGTTTAAAAATAAACAAAACACAATAGGTGTGTTCGATTTCGGCTGGATGTAGCCGATCAGCGAGAGTTGCCGCTTGCAGTGGGGAGAGGAGATGAAAACGGAGCCGTCAAGTCGGACACATTCTGTTTCCCGTAGTGACGCTCATGCGGTGTTTGCTTTCTTTACTGCAGACGAAGTGGATTCGATGTAATATTTCTCAGATAAACAGACAGCTGAATTTTACATGTAGCAACCAAAAACACTTTTCACTGAATAGGTTAAGTTAATACAGTGCCTGTATGTACAAGAAGAAACTTCAACATACAGTGCATCCGGAAAGTATTCACAGCGCTTCACTTTTCCCACATTTTGTTATGTTACAGCCTTATTCCAAAATGGATTAAATTCATTACTTTCCTCAAAATTCTACAAACAATACCCCATAATGACAACGTGAAAGAAGTTTGTTTGAAAAAAAAAAAAAAAAAAAAAAAAAAAGCACATGTACATAAGTATTCACAGCCTTTGCCATGACACTCAAAATTGAGCTTAGGTGCATCCTATTTCCACTAGTCATCCTTGAGATGTTTCTCCAACTTAATTGGAGTCCACCTGTGGTAAATTCAGTTGATTGGATATGAATTGGAAAGGCACACACCTGTCTTATAAGGTCCCACAGTTAACAATGCATGTCAGAGAACAAACCAAGCCATGAAGCCTGTATTATTTAAAAACCAATAATGTGGGGTCTACATTTTTTAATCAGTTTTATTTTGATAAACATGACACAATATAATATTAACATGACACGATAAGGGCTTTTACTGTTATAAAACAAAACTTATTTGTAAGCCTTAGCGGAACAGAAAGTTTCAGAATAAACATGAAAAGCACGTCATTGTTGTCATTGGTGAGTCTGGCCAATCTTGAAATAGCTGTGTCGTCATCAGAGCTCGTGCAGCCGCCCTGGAGAAGCTGCGCTGGCTGACGGAGCCGGTGTCCTGACATTTCTTCCTACCTGTCAGATTGTCCTACCAGGGCTTACAGCACATGCGCAGGTCAACAGTGCGTCATTTTTGTCATGTTGAACAACACGCCCATAATATTTTACTACTTGCGCGAGGCCAGCTAGCAGTAATGAGAATGTTTATGGTCACATTCATACAAAGCCAGCCAGCACCAGTGATCATCTTTGTTAGCATTTTTCATAGAAACATTAGGCTAGATATGGGGCATGCATCAGTGATTAGTAAACCATTTCAAAATGATTTGATTGTTTGGTGTAAAATATATATTATTAAATGTTTTCATTATTTTCTTTCAATTTATGTTTATTGGTGCTTTTTTCTTATTTGCACTGTCAAATCATCCTACCATTGCGTAATAAGAATCTTCAGCAAAGTTACACTGAAATATTTTATATAGTCACAGGTGCGAAGCAGAAACCCGCAGTAGGATTTTTCGATGTGGTAGGATGGATCGAGAGATATAGATATAGCCCAATTTTACGCTACAGTAGGAAAATCTGACAAGGTAGGACAAATCGACAGAACACCGGCTGCACTCGCTATTGCGGTACTTTGATTCCATACGTCACAGTGACGTGGAGTCGGCGGCGTCTCAAGTCGGACAAAAATTCTAACCAGCATGCACTGCTTCCAGTCAGCCGTGGATCAGTCTGCGCAGAGCCGCATGAAGGCGAACACACCTAATGTAGTCCTGTGTACTGCTCTGTGTTGCATCATGGTCGTTAAGAAACAACATATTGTTCCAATGTATACAAGCTATATAGAGGAATTACAATAAAAACTCACTTGACTTGACATCTGCATACCTATCTTTACTTATTAAACAACACAAATTCCTGCACATAATATATGTCAATGTTATGCCAGTGTAAATCAGCAGTTCCAACAGCTATAATGCTTCTTTGTGTATTTCTTTGTCAATGGGATTTAATCAAAGACAGGATTTTAGAGAGGACTATGACTATTTTAGATTTTAGCTGTGTACCACCCATGTGAAATTAACAATACAGTTGCTAACCAGCCTGAGTTACCAAGCAAAACACGACTAGTAGTGGCTAACCCCTAGCTAAAAGCAAGCAAACAAACAGACAAAAAAACAGCAAAAAATAACTTTTCTGACAGCTAAAATCCTTTCAGACAGGGACTATACAGAGAGCAGTATAAAAACAACAAAAAAAGTCAATATAGAAAATAATAACATATGCCCTCTATGGATGTATTGATTATTGAATGGCGATGCGTCATTTTTTTTTTAACCCACTTCAGGGAATTGTATTGACATTTGTCTCCTCCTAGCGATGATTCACGGTGCGTATGATTTGAGCCAAACGGCTTTCCGTAGTTTAAACATTAATCACGTGTTATTGGCAGGAAGAGGAAACAATAGGTTAGCAGTCGCTGGAGTTTCTCTCCTGTGTCTGCAGCTGCTGTATGAAACAAGTTCTGGCAGCAGACTGGTGGAGTCATTTTTTTTATTATTTTTTTTTTTATTATTGATTTGTAGTCTGAAATGTGTTACAATGCGTTATTCTCTTAGCGCTGGTGATGTTTCCGGGCAGCTGATAGAGAGATCTGTGTGGGATGGAAAAGCAGGCTGATATCTGATCTGCTCCCAGTCTGTCTCTCTGTACTTTGACACAATGCCATGGGGAACTGCTGGACTCAGTGCACTGGGATATTCTGGAGAGAGGCGAACAGGATCCAGAGAGGAGGAGGGTGAGGGTGCTAGAAATGTTTATAGAAATGAATGTTAAAATATTGTTTAATCTTTGTGTATGTAAAGTCGAACGGTTTGACAGTGACAGTGTGATTACAGTAACGTGATCACGTGCACTGGTTAAGCCACAAGCTAAACTCTAACGTATGTTATGTTAAACTGAAATAAATAAATCAATAACCGCGTCTTTTCTTTCGAGAATAAACTTTTTCTCACAGAACATTAAGTATGCCTTTAGTTTGACAGACAGCTAAACGTCTTATACAGTAATAGGGCCACGCCCCGTAACCCATCCCTCCTTCTGCTAGTTAGCCAGGCAGCTATCTGCATTATTAACAGTAGCTATTAGCTACTCTTACACTACTGGCACTGACATTCACAACGAATAAAGTTAGTAAAACGTGTATTCACTGTAATAATGTTGTCCAGAAAAAAAAAAGAATTAATACTGCAATTTAATTATTTTTGTTGTTGTTTTTTCCCCATGTTCACAGGTCTAAATACTTCAGAAGTAGCACAACTGGAGAACATTATACAATAGAGGTATAGTCATCCAAATAAATAAATAATAAAACATATTTTTTGTAATTTAAAAATAAATAAATAATTTTTTTGGACATAGAATGACTTCATCTCTTTGTTTGTTTTTAATGTTGCAGTTTGAGAATCTTGTGGAGAGTGATGAGGTGAGTGCTGACTTCATTTCCCAGACACAAAGAAAGTCACACTCGGGAATACCATCTTTTATGTTTTCTCTAATAATATTGGTTCTTCTTGCAGGGTGAGAGTTCACAAAGTTGTGCCAGGTATGGTGTTTTGTTCTGCTTTTCTCACACAGCTTACATAAATAAAACAATGAGTTTAGTGTGTGTGTTTGTGTGTGTTTGTGTGTGTGTGTGTAGCTTTTAGTGTTGTTGTGAAGTACTGTAGGTTTTGTTGCTGATAGAACAGCAGTAATTCCAGCAATGTGAAGTTTATCCAGAGGCATGGCACAGCGTCTGCGAGTGCTGCCTGGAGAAATTATTTAATTATATGAATAAATAGCTGTTATACCAGTAAGAAGGTTTTCTTTTTGGATGAACATAGATTTTTTGGCAAAATAATTTCCTCAATTTTCCTCAAAATTATCCTTGCTGGCATGGGCGTAACCATGCATTGTTTGCGGGGGTCGTGTCCCCCCCAATGTTGAGGAAATACCAATCTGCCCCCCCCCCCCCCCCCCCCCCAATATACAGTACAAAATATTTTTTGTATGTCCCCCTTTAATGAACCCTGCCAACGGATCTGTCTTTGCTTCATCTATTCTGTTTATTTATGTCTATTCCTTTTTAATGTATTTCCGTTTGTTAAGGAAAATAAGTGTGTGCCCCCCCGCATTGTACACTTGGTTGCTCCCATACTCAACGCAAGTTCGTTGATATATTTTAGCAGCTCAGTCTGTAAGATATGGAGACAGCAGCCAAGCGTAGAGAAGTGTAGCAGAACATACAAGCTTTTTTTTCAGACAGTAAGTAACTAGATACCTAAATAGTAGGTAAGCTTAACTTAGTACAGAAGGCATCATACCATGTCTTGGTTTGTTCTTAAGAACGTCAAGTAACTTTTGATATTTGCACACCCACGAAGTAGGCTAGGCTAACGTCAGTTCCAGTTTTTGACTATTAATGTTACATTCACTTGCATATCCTCCCGCAGAGTTCATTGTGAACCCTCACGTTGTGACAGACTGTTATATATGTGAGTGAAAGTGAGGAAAGTTGCACAGTATTTTGTTCATTTACACTATATTTGGGCTAAGGACAACTAAGTGGACCCCCCCCAATGTCCATACCATGGTTACGCCCTTGCTTGTTAGTCTTAATTGTGTTAATATTTGTCAAACAAGCAAGGACAATTGTAGACAAATTAAGGAAAATTGGGCAAGATAGTGTCACAATAGCTATGCTTTCTTATTTGGCATTACCCCAAATCTGAATGAGTACAGTATTTATATGTGCATATGCATGGTGCCACTTGATTGACTGCCGAGTGACTCCAGGATGTTTTCTTGCCTTAAATTCAGTGTTCCTGGGATAGGCTCCGGAACCACTAGGACACTGACCAGGATAAATTGGGAAGAATAAATGAGTGAAAAATAAAATTTTAAACATCTGCAGATATTATCACTTAATGGAAATGTTATATCAAAGGACTGTCACAGAAATTGTGTGTGATATTCCAGATATTGGGGGGTGTTTATGGAACAATATGGATCAACCAATCCATCCAGGGAGACCTGGAGCCTATTCCAGGGAACTTAGGGTTAGGGTACTAGGCAGGAGACAATCGCACACACATTCACACACTACGGACAATTTTGAAATGCCAGTCAGCCTACAGAATCCGTCCTCAGACTGGGGGAGGAAACCAGAGTACCCAGAGGAAACCCCCGATGTACATGGAGAACATGCAAACTCCATGCACACAGGGTGGAGGCAGGATTAGAACCCCCAACCCTGCATGTGCAAGGCAAACATGCTAACTGTTAAGCCACTTTGCCCCCTAACGTGGTTTCAGGGACCACTTTTAAACAAGTCATGAAGCTGTAAAGATAGAGAGCAAGGCATTTGGGATTAGGTTCAGAATAGGAGCCACCTGAGTAGCAGCTGAAGTATAGATATCATCATTTTGAATGTCTTGAAATCTCCTTTGGGTTTTACAAGACACGACAATAAGCTGAGTTCTGCAGTAGTGTACACATTAGATTAACTACTGTTCTACCCCAACCATTCCATTAAGATTTGAGCAAGCGAAAATGAAGATGAATGGACAATACAGTCAAAGCTCTTCTGGCATATGCAATTTTGAGAGGTATAAACTGTGGAATCTCAGGAGGGTTGTGAAGTCTGACCTTTATTGTATTTGGCTCAGGCCCATCAGTGAGGAGGAGATTGGCCATCTGAAGGAACTGCGCTATGCTGCTATTGCCGATACGCAGACACTGATCGATGAGAAGCTGAATGCTGAGGTATGGCCCATTACCACTGTGCCTCACCTTGTCTTTCCAGCTGTTAAGCTAATAATAAAAAAAAAAAAATCATAAAGACACACAAGCATCATATAGTCCCAATAGCTAATTACATTAGTTTCTTTTGCTGTCTGTGATGATCCCAATTTAATGAAAATATTTTTAAATCTTTAAATTCATCAAAATTAGCAGGCAGTTTTTAGTATGGGGTTAGAGTCTTGTATTTAAGCTTACTTTTATTAGCCTACATTTAAGTTTTTCTTTATTTCCATGGTTTGCAGTTTGTGTTGCTTTTTTAGTGCTTTTCATTCCAGCTACTCATTATCTTAATTTGTTCGGTTTCGTTACTGTCCCCCTTTTTGTTGTGTTATTTCTGCCCAGTTAGTGGCACAAGAGGAGAAGTTAAGGCTAGAAGAGGAGGCTATAGTCGCAGCTCAACGCGAGGCTGCGAGGCTCGCAAAGGAGCGAAAGCTAAAGGAGGTGAGGCGTCCACACTGAGCACGCCCAGCCCTTCTCCTATCCTCCTGCCATACTCCTGTCCTTCATCCTGCTGCTGATATATTTAGAAAAAAAATTAATTAGTACTATAAGCAAAACAGCATTTTCCCTACCCCCTCCTTAACATCTGTTCTTTATGTTGCTCGTATCCTTATTTGCACTCATTTTTTATATTATTTCCCCTGCCCCCCAATTTATGCAGATTTTAGTCTGCAGGACAAACAAAATGGAAAAAGATGATGTGATTAAATGTAATTTGGCTTTTTGTGTGAGATTTGAGAGACTTTATGATCAGCCATCTGTCTAAGTAGGCTGTCGTTACTAAAGTCGTGTGTGTTTTTGGAAGCAGCAGCTTGCACAGAAGAAAACTGAGAAAGAGGGCAGCAGCTCACATCGCAAACAGTGAGTATGACTCGCGCTTGGATACCAACTTATTATATAATATCCTGTAATATAGGGAGTACAGGATTTCATGTACATAAAAGTATTGCATGTTTAAGTGTTAAAAAGAGAATAAATGAAAATAAATAGTATGAGCAGAAAAAAAGCTGTGAGAATGCATGTTTATAAAAGTATGGTCTATTTTATTATGGTTGGTCAGGGGTATGATGAAATGCATGTCTAGACATCAGCTTAAAGCACTCAGGATATACACAGCACTAAAAAAAATAGTCATATGCAGCCAGCTTGTGTAAGACTTAATGTCTTGCACAAGATTTATGTATAGACACAGTACTGTGGATATGTCTTATGGCATATTTTTTATTTTTTATTTATTTATTTTTTTTTTAATACAAACTTTGTTATAGATTTTTTATTTCATGACTTCTACATTATCGAGTCAGTACAAAAACATTTTTGATTCCCGAGCATTAGTTTTCCAGCACAAAATGAAATGTTACAGAAAAATGTTGGTATGTCATTGAAGAAAGCAGCATATTATGTAAGAGACCACTTTTAAGACAAAAAACACAATGAAGGCTGATGGGTTTTGCTGCAAAAATAAGAAGCAAGGCATCTTTGCTCTGCAGCATTTCTTTGCATGTGCCTAAGACTTTTTCACAGTACTGTATGTGTGTGTATTATTATTATTATTATTATTATTATTATTATTATTATTATTATTATTATAAATGAGGAAAGGTGGAGTTTGGATTTGAAAATAGAGAATCCTCGAGTTACGATTCTTAAGAAGAGAGAAGGTGAAAATACACAAGAAAGACGGCGCCCTTCCTACACCAAGCTTGGGAGAGTTTGCCAAATAACCCACAGACACGCAAAGTTCAAATGGCATGATCTCTCATTTATTAAAAGAAAGGCAAAGTATACATCAGGCTTGGCACACAACAGAGTCAATGGGTTAGGCTAGGCTAGGCAGAAGGGAATATTTGCATGAAACGGGAAGGTTTGTAAATTCGGGGAGACGAAGGAATGCGCAAATGGTGAGGGGCTAGAAAAAGGTAGCAACGCAGGAACCAGGAAACAGAAACCGAGAGAGTGAGGGGTGGTGGGGTATTCACAGAGAGGGGAGAGTGTTCACAGTAAACTTATCAGGTGGACTTAAGTGAGGAGACAGGTGTCTAGCTGGATCAAAATTTGCTCAGAATCAACAAACAGTAAAATGATTCAGCTAAAGCTAGTGGCATCTCATTACGTGCGTTTGATGTCATTTGCCATCGACTGGGAAACAGCTTATAATTCAGGTTAGTTAAACACAGTTAGTGTACCATTTGAGTTGATACTACCCTTCTAAAATTCATACACTAGATGCTAGCTTGCATAGTGTAAGTGCATAGTGTATAGTATGTCATTTTGGACACAACTTGACTTCCTCAATTATTAATTTACCAGAAGTGAAGTATGTGAAGCTTTTAACCAAATTGGAAGCTTTTTCAAACATGTTCTAATCAACAAATCTTTACACATAATGAAACTTGAGACTCAAAGAGGAGTGTGACAGGAATGTACCGTAACACACTCACACTCTCTCTCTCTCTCTCTCTCTCTCTCTCTCTCTCTCTCTCTCTCTCTCTCTCTCTCTGTGTGTGTGTGTGTCTGTGTGTGTGTCTGTGTGTGTGTCTGTGTGTGTGTCTGTGTGTGTGTCTGTGTGTGTGTCTTTAACAGGCCATCAGGTGGAGAGTTTGAAGCGTACCTGCAGAGTGTGAAGGCTCAGTCAGAGGCATTCCGCAGTAGTCGTGAGTACTCGAATCTCTCCTCACTGATATCACACATGTCTTCTGTGAGTAACTGGACAGTAAGGATGGGCGACATCTTATCGTTTAATCGTTTTATCAATATACTGGTAGAAATTATCCCCACAATAAGAATTAGTCTTCCTGCGATAGTAACGATAAAGCCGAGTTGAAGATGTATTTCTGTGTGCGATGGTCAGCGTCCGAGTACGGTGGAAGACAGAAGTGAAGCTGAGGAGGAGTTTATCGCTAAACGAGGAGCTACCTCTACAATCTGGAACTGGTTTGGTTACAGAAAATCAGTTTTATTTTTAGATCAATGTTTGTGTTTCTGAGGTTCTCAAGATAACAGCGATCACTTGTAGCCAAAGACAGTGATGCATGGTTCGTTATCGCAATAAATACCAGAAAATATTGTGTGATAGTTTTAATTCCTTATCGCCCATCCTTACTGAACAGTGTCTATTTGTTTTTTACTGTAAAAGTGAATTGGACACACCCACCCCTCCCCCAATATTAATCACTTATTCCCATGATATTAATCAGACGTTGTTTAGTGCGAGCAGTGTCACAATCAGGTATGCAAAGAAGCCTGTCATAGCTACAGTTGCAAATTATGCATGGAAAAGTTTGCTATATTACTTGTGGCCAATCTGCCATGCCAACTTGTGAGACCCAGTTTGCACCCCTACCTCCACTGCTTATTCACCCTCATAGTTCCAATCAATGACTGTATATTGTATATGAGTGGACATCATGGCGCCATTCACTTCCATTGTGCGTTTTTGGGGTTGAAATGCCTCTTGACCTGCCCATACACCTGCAAAATTACTTAAAGTGCAACGTAAAATGGTGTATTGGGTAAGTCAAAGTGATAAGTACAGCGTTAATTAATAAGTTAAATGTTTAATTGTAATCACATAATCTTTGCAAAAATACTGAGTTTACCATTTGTCAGAAAAAGATGTTAGAGCTCTTAGTCATGATTGACTGAGCTGCTATTTGCTAGCTAGCTGACATTATCAATCATTTTAATCAAAGTAATGTAAGAAAAGTAAGGTTACAACTGAAAATATACTGGTAAATAGCCAGCAACATTTACACTCAACACAACGTATTTTTTAAGGAAAAAGAAAAATCACTGCTATCCAAGATTTTTATCAAAAAGTGGAACTTTCATATTTTCTAGATTCATTACACTTAAAGTGAAATATTTCAAGCCTTTTTTTTTGTTTTAATCTCGATGATTACGGCTTACAGCTCATGGAAATAAAATATCCAGTATCTCGAAGAATTTATAATACAGAAATGTCGACCTGAGAAGAGCTCTAATCGGATAATTAACTCAAAACACCTGCAAAGTTTTCCTGAGACTTTAATCTCTCATTCTGGTTCAGTACACACAATCACAATCATGGGGAAGATGAAAGTAAAATTTACATTTCATTTGGAAATCAAGGTCCCAGAGTCTAGAGGAAGTGTGGAGAGGCACAGAATCCAAGTTGCTTGAAGTCCAGTGTGAAGTTTCCACAGTCAGTGATGATTTGGGATGCCATGTCATCTGCTGGTGTTGGTCCACTGTGTTTTCTCGTCAAGAGTCAATGCAGCATCTATCAGGAGATTTTAGAGCACTTCATGCTTCCATCTGCTGATGAGCTTTATGAAGATGCTGATTTCCTTTTCCAGCAGGACTTGGCACCTGCCCACAGTGCCAAAACTACTATTAACTGGTTTGCTGACCATGTATTACTGTGCTCGATTGGCCAGCCGACTCGCCTGAACTGAATCCCATAGAGAATCTATGAGAGACACCAGACCCAACAATACAGACGAGCTGAAGGATGCTATCAAAGCAACCTGGGCTTCCATAACACCTCAGCAGTGCCACAGACTGATTGCCTCCATGCCACGCCGCATTCATGCAGTAATTCATGCAAAAGCAGCCCTGACCATGTATTGAGTGCATAAATTAACATACTTTTCAGAAGTTCGACATTTCTGTATTATAAATTCTTTGTTCCCCTATTTTGAGATACTGTAAGCCGTAATCATCAAGATTAAACCTAAAAAGGCTTGAAATATTTCACTTTATGTGTAATGGATCTAGAATATATGAAAATTACACTTTTTTTAAATTAAATTACAGGGAAAAAAACTTTATGAAACTTATTTTTTTAGATGCATCTGTACACTCTGCCCATTCTCTCAGTGCAGTTTGTTAAAAATGAGAGACTGGCTAAAGTTAATGTTAATATTTTGAGTGTTCATTGTCATACAGTCAATAAATTATTATGAAATGTGTCATTGACAGCTTTGGATATCACCTCCTTAACCACACCCTTTAATTTGTCACCAAATAACTCGTATACTGTGTTTATCTTAAGGAAAAATATTGGGGGAGATATTATGGTCAACTGAACAGCATGACAGAACATGCAGGTGTAACTTAAAACAGAAGTTTGCCCAGGGTCCCATTCACTAACATGGGAATGAGTGGAGTTAAAACTTATATTGCAGCCAGCCACTAGAGGGCCTCAGAAACATTTTGACTCTGTTACAAAGTCCCCTAGTATATATATATAAAAAGCAAAAATGTTGTATAGCTTTTTTTTGTGTGTGTCTGTAAATTTGATTTTTCAGTGTAAAGTGGATAATGTGACATTGCTTGAGATATATTTAATTGAAAATAGACGTAACTGCCTCTGAATAAAGCAGAAGGTAGTTTAAAAACTCTGATTACAGAGACACAATATATTTTTAAAATGTTGTCTTATATTCCCCCTGAGAAAATGTAAATAATTGTTCTTTTAACGAAAGAATATAGATTATACAAAATGCTTAACGTTATCTATAATACAAACAAAGAGAATGTCACACAATCAGCTACTCTCTACAGGTGATTGTAAAAAATGAGTATTTAAATAAGTTACATTACATATATTTGATCTTCATTAAGGTAGTTATTATCTATTAAACCTGTAATTCTTGGTGGATATCGTCCTCTTAGTATCTCAAAAAGCTGCATAATTCACTATCCCACCTAGCTGTGGCATGTTTCATCATTAATCATTTTATTTCATTTCTCGTATGATGAGAAACACTAATATCCAGGTACTGTTTGTATATCCAGGACTCTCCTCTGAGACAAATCTAGTGACTCCTAACACAGAGAGCAGCTGGGACTTCACCTGCAGAACTCGCTCCACTAATGATGATGCCACCTCGCTTGACCTTGAGTGGGAGGATGAGGAGGGTGAGGAAGCGCTTATCTATTACAGACACACAAAAAAGACATGATCATTGCATAAGTATTATCATTGTTAACTGTTGCTAACTATGTATATGCTAACTCAACATACTGGTATGTGCAGGAGAGGATTGTTTAGGAGAATTGTTTTAAATCTGTTTGTACCTGAGAATTCTAACATGACTGACATTAAATTGTCACTTATAGGGCTTTAAACACAGCAGGTAACTACTGAAATTGGATACATCCATCCATACGTACAGTCACCTTACTGATCGCTTAAAGAAAATGAACTTGTTACAGTAGCCAAATAGCACAGTGCACAAATGAACAAAAATATAAAAACAAATACAAAAGGTTAATAATAAACAAGTATGTTTAATATGCATACTATAATTACATGAATTTGCATATTATAAATACATGGAATATATTCACACACTGGCTACTTTAATAGGAGTACCTTTAGGAATACCTGTACACATGCTCATTCATGTAAATATCCACTCAGTCAGGTGGCAGCAGCGCAATGCGTAAAATCAAAATAAATTTTTGAGCAGCAGGAGATCGACAGTGACGAGGTCAAGAGCTCCAACTAATGTTCACATCAAACATGAGAATCAGGGGAAAATGTTGCACTATTCTGTGTTAACGCTATAGACTTGTGTTTGTATAGACTTTGTGTTTGAAAATCCCAGGTGATCAACAGTTTCTGAACTAATCAAACCAGCCCCTCTGGCACCAACGGCACAAAAAAAAAAAAAAACATGGAGTCTGTGGAAATGCCTTGGTGATGCCAGCGATCAGAGAATGGCCAGGCTGGTTTGAGTTGACATGAGGGCTACAGTAACTCAAATAACCATTCTTTACAACCACAGTGTGCAGAAAAGTAAATCAGAATACACATGTTAAACATTAAACATCAGTTTCCACTTAGCCAAGAACAGGAATTTGAGGCTACAATGGGCACTTCACTGTTGAAGATTGGAAAAAGACCAGGCAATTTTTTATTTTTTTTAATTATTATTATATTTTTTCCCCTCAGTGGTAAAACTGAGAGCTGAAATGTCTCTAGTTGCCATGCAAAGTCTTGCCAGCCATGAATGTGAGGAGCAACTATGTTGTACATTTCTGGTGGACATATATTTGAAAACTAGGCACTGTGTACGGAGGCATCTATTATCTATTAGCTTGTGAAATCCAACATTCTCAACAAAAAAGAATGACTGGTGATTCAAGGCAATGAATTCAATTATTTTGTAGTTATACTTTATGGTTTGGCACTGTTGTTTGTGATTTTGTTTTTCATCTTTTCAAAAACTGGCTATAGATGGCATCAGCATCTTTCTATTTTTCCTTCTGTTGTTTTGCTGTATTCCACAACCTGTAGTGGAGAAGTCCTTGGCTGTCTTCGTACTTGCATGAACAGCCATTATGAAACGCTTGTCCATCATCAAAAGCTTCCACATGGCTGACATTTTGCTGCTGCTCAAACTGTTCGAACATGTTTGCTCTGACTATCAGGAGAACAAATGAAACAGACAGTTTTTATTCACTTTCTAATGTTATTAGCATAAAAATGATTTGTAAAATGTTATGATGTGACTCTGTTGTAGGACTGTTTAATCGTTTTTTCTGAGCCTTTGTTCTCTAGTTATATAAAAGTGAAGACAATTATCGTACATCCACTTAACTGGGCTGTAAGAAATGGGACAGGAATTTTAAGTCTGAAGGCTTCGTCTGCACTAAGAGTGGATCTTGATCGCTCAATTTTGGGCCAAATTGCGCTTGTAAATGAACATTGTACCAGTAGATTACTAATACCACACCTCCTGTTGCTACGACCATGTCAGTGCAAGCATTTCATTTCAGGTCACAAAAATAGCAATGAAGAATGCTACTAAGATGCATTCATATCCAAGTCCTGACTCGCTTGGGGATAAGTTGTACACTCTGACATAAGGAGGAAAGAATTTCCATAGCACTTCTTGTTATACCTTGATCAGCCATTTGCTGAACAAGTTCTTACTTTTGTTGCCAGGAAGGGAATAGGATGGGAAAAGGCCTCTGTAATTATAAATAAAAATGCATGCCAAATTGACTAATTTTAAAACTGTATCTGCATATTTTTCATGGGTTGCATTGAGTAATGGCATGAATGAGTGGGGTATACACCAATCAGCCATAGCATTAAAAGCACCTGCCTAACATTGTGTAGGTCCCCCTAGTGCTGCCAAAACAGCTCTGACCCACAGAGACAAAGGCTCCACAAGACCTCTGAAAGTGTGCTGTGGTATCTGTCACCAAGACTGATAAGTCCTAGAAGTTGCGAGGTGGGGCCTCCATGAATCAGACTTGTTTGTCAAGCACATCCTACAGATGCTCGGTCCGATTGAGATCTGGGGAATTTGGAGGCCAAGTCAACACCTTGAACTCATTGTCATGTTCCTCAAAGTATTCCTGAATAATATTTTTTGTATTGTGGCAGGGTGCATTATCCTGCTTAAAGAGGCCACTGCCATTAGAGAATACTGTTGCAATGAAGGGGTGTATTTGGTCTGCAATCATTTAGATAGGTGGTATGTGTCAAAGTAAAATCCACATGAATGCCAGGACCCAATGTTTTCCAGCAGGACATTGCCCAGAGCATCACACTTCCTCCACCAGCTTGCCTTCTACCCATAGTCCATCCTGGTGCCATCTCTTCTCCAAGTAAATGACACACACACACCCAGCCGCCCACATGATGTAAAAGAAAGCATGCTTCATCAGACCAGGCCACCACCTTTCATTGCTCCATGGTCCCTTTCTCATGCTCATGTGCCCGTTGGCACTTTTGGCAGTGGGCAGGGGGCAGCCTGGGCACTCTGACCTGTCTGCAGCTATTCATCCCCATATACAACAAGCTGCGAGGCACTGCGTTCTGACACCTTTTTATCATAGCCAGCAATAACTTTTTCAGCAGCGCTACTGTAGCGCTTCTGTGGGATCAGAACAGACAGGCTAGTCTTTGATCCTCACAAGCATCATTGAGTCTTGGGCATCCATGACCTTGTTGCTGGTTCACTGGTTGTCCATTATTGGACATATTATTTGGTAGGTGCTAACCACTGTATACCAGGACCACTTCAGATTTTTGCCCATTTTTCCTGATTCCAACATGTCAACTTCAAGAATTGATTGTTCACTTGTTGCCTAATATATCCCACCTCCTGACAGGTGCCATGGTAACGAGATAATCAGTGTTGTTATTCATGTCACTTGTCATTGGTTTTAATTTTATGACTGATCTGTGTAGGTGTTCCTATTAAAGGGACTGGTGCATGTACATAGTAGCACATAAGAATAAGTACAGTACAAGATGACTAATTTTTAAGAGGCAAGTTATTTTAATGAATATCCAATCACTTGTAGGTATGAATCGGACAGGTGCAACATGGGAGCGTTCTAAGACAGAGGAGGACATCCTACGAGCTGCACTCCGTCCTGCCGGTAAACAGTTGGGCAGTGGGCCAACCTCTGCTTCAGAGGACTCCAACGCTCTTGAGTGGGAGAATGACTTTGTCAGTGCACATGCTGAAGACAGTAGTGAGCAGTGTGATGATGATGAATTCGAGGGATTTGTTAATCCAGTACTGGACACTCCATCTGAGGCAGAGCCTAATGCTGACCAGCAGGACAGATAATCCCAGATAATCACTTGACTAGCTCCACTCTATGTACATTTTCAATTTAGCCTTATTTAAGATAGATTTGAATCAAGTGCAATTTTTAAAATTCTGGGCTGTTGCAGAAAAGTTTTGAGGTTATCATTTAGTCATAACAATCCACTCAACATTTTCTTTTCTTTTTCGTCTTTTTTTGGCTTCATCTTTACAGAACGAGATCATGACCACAGTGGTATACTAGGCCTACCTCATTAGAATCAAAGAGGGGTACATAAATGCTAAATGTTGTATTTTTTTGTAGCGTACTTAAGAAAAGTGGTGCTTGATATCCCAGTCATCCACTCAGCACCAAGCTGTCTTTTACACATTTCAGCAACGTGGAACCTGTAGGCTGAAGTGCATAGAAATGCATTTAGGGGGAAAGTTCTTCCTGTGTCCATTATCTCCGTTCATCAACCCTCATGTTGATCTACAAATCTTGTATGGCTAAAAATACTTCTATTTGCAACTTCTAAAAATGCCTCATGAACACCCTGCCTGTGAAAATGTAATGCATACACAAGTGCTTTTAAAGTGTGAAATATACACAGGCAACACCTTGAATTGTCTTTATACCAAATTATGACTGAAAAATACATGTTTTGGTCCTATTAGTAGTTCCATGCCCTATCCTACAAATGATTTAAATAAAATGTTCTATTTTAAAATATATTTACAAGTCAAAATGCACTATCTTTTATCACTTGATAACAATTGATGACAAACAACTGCCATTTCAGATATCTCTACCAAAACTATCTACACATGTAAGGTGAAATGTGTAATGCAATCCTATTGGGCCTTTATAGCGACTCAAATTAATCAAATGTATTAAGTGTGTTAAGAAAGGTGTCTGTTGTTTGGCTCACTCTTATGAATACACAATACCCTTTTCATGTTTAAAAATGAACATTTATTTAACAAAAAATTTTTTTAAACAATGTTGTGCCTAATTGTGACACTGTAGCTTACCACACAGGACCCACCCTTGGGTTACTGGTGGATTTTGAGCTTTACTTGTTTGGTTGGGGTTTTTTTAATGAAAGGTTTGGTATGACTGTAACTAAGCCTTTACCATAGTTGATTTTTTAAATAGTCATTGCCACTGGTTTGTGTAAATAGAATGCATTCAAATCTTTTTGTAGCATTCCAAACATTAACTCTTAAATGTGAAGAACTTATGGAATTGCACATTTTTGTTCATCTACATAAGGGTTGTTGTGAATAAAGGAGCACATTTTATATCCATCTTCAAATCTCACTGATTGTGAAATCGTAAACTCAATATACCTGTAGTTTGCGGAAATTCTATCCTCTGCTAATAAAAATGAACCGGATCAGAAACTGTTGAGTGATTTATTCTCCATCATATTGCAGCTGCAAATAAATTATTTTCACTTGTCTTACCCAGTACCTTGCTATGTGGGATTCCAGGAGAGTGCAATACATACAGTAACAGATGCATAATAGATAACAGTTAATGCATGTCAGATAATGGGTTTTAAAGTGATTCAAATAATGATATGAATAAAAGGCACACTATTCATTTCCTCCAGAATTTGGCAATCACAGAAATTAATACAAAATAAAGGACACTGCAATGTTCGCGGGAGGTTGCAATTTTTCAAAATTACTGCAGATTTGGGTTTGGATTCATGTGCTTCGAACACGAGTACAGCTAAAAGGTCTCATCACTGTGAAAGACTGTGCAAAACAATTCCGTGCAATTGCAATTTCACCAATTCAAGTAGTTTTTTGAAGAAGAAAAAAGCACCGAATTTGCTTCACAAATTTTGAAAAAAGCCACAGAAGATCAAGCATTTTTGTCCGCATCGATCACAAAAAAACTCCACGAAGTCCTGTACGGACTGACTATTTTATGTATTTGTATTATTATTTTCCCAGAAAGGGTTGGATGGCATCTGGTTGAGACTTGACCTGTGCATTGAGACTAAGATTCTGCAAGACGCAACTTAAAAGACACACAAGCAGGAGGTTTTTTAAAAAAATGTATGTAGGTGATGTGACCAAGCAGTCAGGTATAAAGCTTGTGGGACGAACAAAGGCCACCATCATTAACATGAACATGTGGTGGTTTTCAGTAACTGCTTGAGCAGGATCGCAGTGGTTTAAATTAAGCTATAAGTTCTTTATTATTTTTGAAATACCACAGGCAGGTACAAAATGGTTCCCTGGTGGACTAGTGGTTAGCATGCAGTTCTCTCATTGCTGCGGCCTGCGTTCGATTTCAGGTCTGGGAACCGACCCCAGCCACTGGAGGACTGCATGAGGGCTGGTGCACTCTCAGTGCCAGTCCCAATCCTGGAAAATGGAGAGGGTTGTGTCAGGAAAGGCATCCAGCATAAAACCTGTGCCAGAATCAATATTTGGACCAGTGATCTGCTGTGGTGACCATGAAAAAGGAGCAGCTGAAAGAGGGGGACAGGCAGATAGAAAATAATAATAATTGCAAAAATAATGCTATTGAAAAAAAAAATTAAATAAATCCCCAGTTGAGACCAATTCTGCATTTGAGCTGAGGTTGAACTGTCAGAGCCAGAATTCACAGACATTTCTACTTCTGTAGAGACATAGGTTTCATAGAAAAGCGGTCTTGACCATGCACACTTTTGTTTTAAGTCTGGATACAGATACAGATGTGGATGTTTGGAGAAATAAACTGATACACATATCGATAGTGCCATTGTATTACACTCCTAATACACACATATCGGGTTCACTGACCAGCTTGTTTTGGGAAGTGGGACAATAGCCTGGATTAAACTCAGGATCAAACCCTGGAGCTGTGAGACAGCAATGCTACCTGCTGTGTCACCAAGATGTCCTGAATTCAGTTTAAAATATTTCAAATGTAATCAACTTGATTTACATTATTTTGGAAATGCAATAAATAGACATGCATTTAGAGAAGGCCAAACAGCAGATGGCAGTGTTGTAGCAGGAATAAATGTGATAAACATGTACATCGCTGGTTACTATTGTCCAAATCTAATATAGAAAACAAGTTCATATAATTATATCAAATACGTACATACTGAATTTAAAATAGCTGAATGTTTTATCTACATACAACATTCATTGACACCAATATGACTGTCATGGCACTCGTGTTTCTTATACCTAACTGTTGTAAGCTTCCTATGTAACACCCCTGAATGGTAAATATATAAGTGTCCAGGCAGTAGGAATACACCGCGGAAGCAGACTGAGTGCTGATAAGCTAAACTAAAGCACGGTGCGTGTGAATAATGGCAGCTCTCAGTACTCGTACTATAAACACTTGTGGTTATCTGGGCTGTGCATGTCTGTGTTGGCTCATTATTTTAGATGTATGGCATGCTGACTTGATAAATGGCTGCCCAATTTTTCACAGAAGTGTTGAAATATTGTAAGTTTTAGCAAATGTTTCCTCTTTCCTCAGTCATACATGTCTTAAGGGAAAGTACACCATGAGTGCAAAATAGGTCAGTTTTATTGTCAAGCATATTTCATTTGATTTGAGGTAATGGGGCCTTCTATTAGGACAGTGACTATAAGACTGGAAGAAACAGTGAGTGATGGAGTTGCAGGCACATGCCTGGAGGAGAGACTTTGGTGATAGGTTCTCTCTTTTCTCTTTCTTTCTTTTTTTTTTTTTTTTTTTACTCTGCTGTCATTAAGAGCAGGAGCAGCAGCACCAAATGAAGATATATGACTGAGAAAGGACACCTGCTGCAGAGCACAAGCCGCAAAGCAATCTGGGACATATTTCAGGGTGAATGAGTGTGTACTGTAGTGCAGAGGAGAAAGAGAGAGAGAAAGCGAGAGAGAGAGAGAGAGCAAGAGAGAGAGAGAGAGAGAGAGAGAGAGAGAGAGAGAGAGAGAGAGAGCAGCTTTGTTTACTATCTTTTCTATGCCGCTGGTGTATAGTTCAAGAATTATTGATTTATTGATCAGACTATATTATTCCAAATAGAGCTAAATTTTGTTTTCAATAACAGATGTGTTTATTGATGTCATGCATAACAGGCATAAATTGATTCCAAATGAGGGTGCAGAGAAAGCAATCTAAAAGTAAATAAAACCCCAGCAAAAAAAAAAGTTATACTGGTATATATTTTTTTTACTCTAAGTTGTTAATTTTCCAAAAACTTTTAACCTTGAATATCTTGGACATAGTGATGGAATGCTGCTTTTTAAAATGGGTCAGCAGCATCTGTTCAGCATCACAGAGCAGTGACACTGTCAAGAACACCTTTAACTTTACTGGCACCAGGAGGCTACAGAGTGTTCAATTGCAGTCTGCACCTATATGTCACAACATGACACTTACGATTTATTATTTCCTTTCTGTATGGCACTTCAAGAGTGCTGCTCCCTCTCCCCCATTTGTCTCTACGCTATTTCACATTCCTCATATAGTCTATGACTTTTTTCCTTTTGTCCATGGGTGAGATGGAAGGAATATTTTCAACAGAAAAACCCACCCACAGTCACTCATGCACACACACACATACACACACACCATTCTGTGTTGCAGTAACTATACAAGATCATTCGAGAGGCCATAAACTCTGCCAGACTGGGATTAAAACGCATTTCACATGTATTTACTGCCCTAAATGAGAGGGTGAGGAGGGTCAGCCAGACTTACAAAGGTTTTATGGCATTATCTTTCATTCCAGAAATGACTACCTCTATGTGAAGAGCCTCTACACAGCAAGGGTTAATTATGCACACATACAATCAATCTATATGCCAGCATTTCCTACAAACACAGGGCCAGTCAATGTCAGTTTATTGACATAAGTAACATTTTGTTCTTTGTGCAAACTTACTGTAGAGGGGATATTTTATGTAGAGCATCATATTATAGGATGCATTAACTTACCGTCTTACACAGTGCAATTCTGTAGAAATACGAACCCAATAGATGGGTATCAAATAATCCATTTTGTTATTTCAGCAGCACGGTACAGTATGTGTGGAGTTTCCACACATCCCTTATCCCCACTGCAACCCTGACCAATTACAAAAAATGAATAAAAAAAATAACATCAAACACGGATTACATTATGTCTCTCATTTTTATTTATTTATTTTTTAAAATTTTATAAATAGAGTCTATTCCATTTTCAACATACTGCTAATGATCCACAATCCATTACAGTAGATTTAGGGTGAGCAAATATGGATTTTTAATGACAAAAAAAGAATAATAATAATAAAAAGGCTTAACTGTGTTAGCTAATGACTTTGGTCACTTTATGCAACATTCATCAGGATAATTTAAAGACCATGCTTGTTTCCATCTTTCATCTTCCATTCTGCCTCTAAATATTTTCTGATATTTGACATCATTAAGTGCTATGGGAAAATGTTTGCCAATGTTTATATGATGTCATGTTTCACCTCCCTCTCATCTCATCTGAAAATGTTGAGGCTGTTTAATTCAGAAATATGTCATATTACAAAATTTCCATTACAGAATAATTTCCATTTTATGTTGCATTTAAATTTTATTCATATAAAAGGAGCATTTGTTAGTTTGCACTTTATTGAAAAAAAAAAAAAAAAAAAAAAACCCTTCTCAGGCATTTATGGGTTTTTGTTGGATAGATATTTCAAACATTTCAATTAAACTAACAGTGATTCATTCATCAATATCTCTATCACAGCTTTGAGGGGTGTTTGGAGTGTTGCTAAAAATCAGTCATTACTCTGAAAACCGATGTGTTCACAATCGTTTCCAATGTTGTACACATGCTTAAGGTGTCTAGCAAGCATTCAGATATTATATTCATTATATTCATTTATATATTTAATCAAAAAGCCACTCAATCACTCACTCAATCACTCACTCACTCCCTTGGAATGGAAAGGCCAATTCATTTGTTTATGCTATACACCAAAGACATGGATGGATATGAGATGACAGTTCAGGATTTAAGTTTTTATTTCCTGGTATTTACATTCATAAATGTGTTAAACAACATAAAATATATAACCTTTGTATCAGACCACTCAATTGTTAAGCAAGCTAAATTATAGAAACAGATAAGTAAATTAGAGTAAATAATATTTAATATTTGGTTGCATATTCCTTGCTTGCAATAAATGCATCAAGCCTCATTGACCACCCTTTTTTTTTTTTTTTTACGGTGTTACTTTTCCAGGCTTTTACTGCAGCCCCTTTCAGTCTCCTCTTCAGGAGGTGAAATGAATGCTCAGCTGGGTTAAGGTCAGTCTAAAACCCTCCACAAGTCTGTTTTGAGTTTTTTTCAGTTGGCTGTGTGTTTTGGATCATTGTCTTGCTGCATGATAAAGTTCTTCCCAATTTATTTGAATGCATTTCTCTGTATATTGTCAGACAAAATGTTCCTGTACATTTCTGAATTCATTCTGCTGTTACCATCATGAGCTACATCATTAATAATGATTATTGAGCCAAGTTCCAGAAGCAACAATGCAAGCCCAAGCCATGACACCACCTCCACCATGTTTCACAGATGAGCTTGTATGTTTTGGATCATGAGCAGATCCTTTCTTTCACCACACTTTGGCCTTTCCATCATTTTGGTAGAGGTTAATCTTGGTTCCAGAACTTGTGTGGCTTATCTCTGTATTTCTTTGTGAATTCCTATCTGGCGTTCTGATTCTTACTGCTCATGAGTTTTGCATCAGGTGGTAGGGCCTCTATATTTCTACTCATAAATTCTTCTTCAAACTGTGAATTGTGACCTTCATCCATGTCCTGTGGAGGTTGTTGGTGATGTCACTGACTCTTGTTTTGGGGTTTTTCTTCAGAGATCTCACAATGTTTCTGCAATGCTTCTGATTGATTTGCCCTCTTTTCTCAGCTTCAAAATGACTTGCTTTTCTCCCATAGACAGCTCTCTGATCTTCATGTTGGCTTATCCTGTTTAACAACAATTTTGAAAACCAAAAGTAAATGTTCAGAACTATTTAATGTTTAAACAATCAATCTAACAGGACACACCTGGGTAACGAGAATCACCTATAAGTCACATGATCCAATATTTTCACCTACAAATTGGGTGGGCTGAAAATGTGCTATGTTGTTTATGCTATGTTCCTATGTTGTTTATCTACATATAAACACCAGGAAATAAAACCTGAAATCCTAAACACTCTTCTCATATTCATCTTTTATTTGAAACCCAAATGCAAAAACAAATGAACTGGCCTTGCTTTTCAAAAAAGTATAGGCATAAAATGCAGGGAAATCATACACTGCATGTTGTTTGAGGGCACTTTTCTGAGATAAATCCATAATTTTTCGTATTAAAAAGGTGTCAACCTGAAGGGCCCCTCACATACACTGCAATATATATATATATATATATATATATATATATATATATATATATATATATATATATATATATATATATATGAGAGAGAGAGAGAGAGAGAGAGGAGTCTTCCAATGAAAGAGGTTATATTAGCGGAGCCACTCGTATTAGCATCCATTAGTTGTGAGTGACAGGTTCAGGGAGGGAACTAATCTGAGCAGCAAGGAAGAGCAGTCTTGCTCCTGGCCACCAAATCCATCATCATCTTCTCCTGAGTCATTCGCTACGCTATGGAAGCCACCTGTTCAATATTTATATCTTCACCCGTGAACGCAACTCGCAGCCAAACCAGTGTCCTTGCTGTCACAGAGATTCCCAAAGGGTCATAGAAGGAGTACATGGCCCACTAACCACACATCCCCTCCTTACCATGTCATACTCAGTTTAGATTGAAGGAGAGGGCTCCTGTTTTTCATCCTTATCATACTGGAGAGATTAACTGTAAACTTCTGGTGGTTTTAATTCTGCAGCCCAGTCCCACATGTTGGTCTCTGTCTGAATCAACTAACTAAGTCAAACCTAAAACAAGGCTTTATTAGCTTTGTGTATTTTTAAGGACAAAAATAAGATGAAAGGAGATCCACAAATTAGTATACCAGCATCCTGGGCTGTGTTTTTCTATCAAAGAAAATAAACCAAAAGAAACATTACCACAGGCTTTCATGGAGCATGGGTTTAAAATGGTTTTATTATACCCAACGCCAATCAACACCACATCCTTAGGGTATTCTATATATTCTGGCAAACACAGCTAGCAAAACAGAACCAGATTTCTGGTACAATATAGCTAGCAAACATAGCTAATATTCTGAGGGGAAAACCATAGTAATCTGGCAAAACATAGCTAGCAAAACAGCTAGTATTCTGGCAAAATATAGCTAACAAAACAGCTAGTATTCTGGAAAAACAGCTAGTATTCTGGCAAAATATAGCTAGCAAAACAGCTAGTATTCTGGCAAAATATAGCTAGCGAAACAGGTAGTATTCTTGCAAAATATAGCTAGCAAAATAGCTAGTATTCTGGCAAAACATAGCTAGCAGAACAGCTAGGATTCTGGCAAAAATAGCTAGAAAATCTGCTAGGATTCTGGCAAAACTGGTAGAAAAACGTAGCTAGCAAACCATAGCTAATATTCTGGTAATACTTGCTTCAGTAATCTTCCTATCCCTCCGAAGTATATTGAAGTGTTCTTTCATCAGCTTTAAGGCATTTTTGTGTACATACAATTTTCTACAAATTTTGCAAAGCAACTTTTAGAAATAATGATTTGAGATTAGCAGCTCAGTGCAGCATATCCCAATGCATTATATTCAAATAAACATAGCGCAGCAAAACAGTCCAAGACAGCTACATCACATGTGTTCAGGTCTCACCATAAGATTCAAATTAATATAACAACTGCTGGAAAATATTGAATTGCTGCTTTAGATGTATGATAGAATTTCCTTTAATAGTATAATAAGTCTACCAAGCATATACCTCTAGGGTAAAATGGATGATGCTGTAATGGTTGAGACTGTTTGGATGATAAAATACACAATATACCCAGAATATATAGATTTACACAGAAAAAAATTGCTACAGACTACTCTCCTCTTCTAGTGAGGAAATAAATGCATGAAATGTATCTCTGTTCATTTGTGAAGGCTTCAGTGTTACACAAAGATGAATAGACAAAAGGGCGGGCGAGAGAAGAGGAGGGAGATTGCGTCAATGCACAATGGCCAAATATAGCACCAACCACTTGAATGAGTGATTGAAGAGTCCTTTTTAAGGAAAAGAGTGACTTAGAGAAATGAAAAGAGAGGAGAAATCACTAATGACTGAAGTTTATGCCAATTCTGTGCAATAACTACATGTCCATTCACAACTGTATAGATTCAGATATTTCATTCCAGCTTCAGCATCCCATACAGAAGTGAAAACTCATAAGGAAGTCACACAGGAAGTCAGTGTTTAATGTTTGGCAGAATAGACCAGTGACCTTGTTGGCAGACTGTAAAAGTTTCCAGGAAAAGGTCAAGATTCAAGGACCACCTAAACAAGTAGACCATCTCATAATGATTTTTTCTTTTACTCCTACAATTCTTGCAATACAGCAATATGGGGAAGTGCAATAATATTTCTACATCAGTATGCAATGGTCTGCATAGCTTTAGGATAAAAAAAAAAAAAAAGAAAATTCTAACAAGATTTTTTTTAACAAGACATTTATTTTATTAGGCTTATTAGGCTTATTAGGTTAATTCAACATCACAAATATAAATGGTCAAATAGTGCATATTAATTGTGAAAAAAAATGATGTTAAAAAGTTAACATTGGTGATCAAATAACTGTAATAACTGTAATACCCTCTAATCAGAGGGTCATCCTTAAACTTTGATTTTGTTTATTTGGTTCTTTTAACACATTTTTTCCTTTCTGACTTTGCATTTCCACCATCTTGTGGAATTTTATATTGCTACACCACTGTTTAATTTGTTCATCCATCTTCTTTTATCATTCATTTTTTTATTTTTTTTAAAATAAAGATAAATAGCTTCTTGTACAAAATTCTGAAGGTTGGCTATATTTGCACTTGTATACATATTTCAAGCCCAGTATTGAGAGTTGTGAAATCTCCAGAATGTTCTTCCTAGTACATTTGCCTGTGCTCTTTTTTTGGACCTTTTTTTTTTTTTTTTTTTTTTTTTTGAACAGCTGCTGACACTACAAAACTAAATCTATGTACACTTGCAATTATCTCTCAGGTACCTTGAAATGCAGTAGGACAAGGTGACATCGCTAACCCTCATGATTGGCGAGTACTTTTGCCAGCTGTGAGTTCTTACAGCTTCATGATTATGTGCAGATTGAATGTAACCAGCTGTAACTGTCTGTTTGTAATCAGCTAGAGAGGGCTTGGAGTGTGTGGAGTATGGCTCAGTGCAGGAAGACATGATTAACCAGACCTCTTCAAAGAACAACAGGTCAAGAAGCTGCTCTTTACAGATCTAAGACCTTAAGAAACATACTTTTTGCCTTGTCAGACATGAGACTGTAACACACTGATTCTATTATTATTATTATTATTATTATTATTATTATGAGCTGTCATCAATTGTGCAACCTTCTAGAAGTGCTTCTGAAAGTTATAGTAGATAAAAGCAGTTTATGCTATATGTTTATTATTCATACCATAAAGATGAGTAAACTAAAAAACTAAACAAAGCAACAACCCTTGGTGTGACAACCCTTTGCTTTAAAATAAATAAATAAATAAATAAAAATCAGGCCCAATTTGTGCGGTTTTATAAAGAATTTAGCTGGTAAGTTTTACTGAATATATTGGAGAATCTGCTACAGTTCTTCTGGAGATGTTATTATTATGTTTCTCTCTGAGAAGTGGTCTCTTATATAATATGTTGCTTATTTTTTTTCAATGAAATACAAAAAAAATTCTGCAACATATCTGTCACAAATATAGATGAGAGAGAGAGAGAGAGAGAGAGAGAGAGAGAGAGAGAGATACTGTATACTGTGTATACTGTGTGTTGGTGCTTAATTTTTTCATTGGTGATTTAGAAATAAAATAACTATCAACCATTTTCAGTATCTGAATTGAGGAAAGTGAAATATGTTCTACAGTGCCCTCCACTAATAAAAGAAGGCTGTGACAAATTGTCTTTATTGTTTAACCTTTTGATGTTTTGTTCAAACAATTCACAAAAATACTGCTCTCATTTGATAGACACAAGTTTATCAAAATATAACATCTTTGTTAAATATAGGTGCGCAGCAATTATTGCCACTCCTATGAATTCATATGAGAAAAGAATATATTTGAACTATATTCCCATTGACAGTTTACGTTTTTGAGAGAGCTAGTACTTGTCTCAGCTTTCAATGTACCCTCATCTTTTAGTTTTATCCAGGTTTCAGAGAAAGAGACAGTCCATCTCTCTCTGACAGGCTGGAGAGGAACATGTGAAATGCAGTTCACTGCATTGCTAAAAGCTGCTCCTTTGAGTACCTCAATGTCTCTGCACCTTCAAATACAAGAGAAGGCTGTCAGCAGATTCATCTTATGCTTTTTATTTTCCTGCTTCTCCCTCAATATAATGATTCTAGGAATATTACAGTCCCTCAGCTCTCTGGAACTACAAGACACTCTACAGACAGAAACTTTCATCTTAAAATCTCAAAGGACAAATCCACCCTGAACCACCTGCATATTAATCGTTATAATTAACATGAGCTTCAGTGGCATTCAAGATTTATTTTCTAATAAAATTCTGAGTTTTTAAAGTTCCAACGTCTTTCATCTAAATTTTCACTTTGATTAATGGTTTCCTACCTGTGGATAGTGGTGCTAGTGGGAATTATCCCTTACTTCATCACTACCTAGACAGAAGTGCAGCAGTGCTTTAGTCTTTTGGTCTTTCCAGCTCTCTCTCACTTCCTCATCTGTACATTCTGCTCAATTAGATCAGGTTCCCAAACTTCACTTTCAAGAAGCACATGTTCTTTTATTTTAGGAGTAACAGCACAATGTGATCATTATTTGTTATGTATAAAACCAAAGCTTTTTCTGCTATTAAACACCACTGTAACTGCTCTAGCAGCATCACTCGGTGACATCAGTGAGGCATATACAGTCCCCTCCAAAATTATTGGAACATCAAGGCAAATTGTATTGTTTTGGCTATGCATTGAAAACATTTGGATTTGAGATCAAAAGATGAATATGATAAATCAGAATTTTAGCTTTCATTTTCTGATATTTACATTTAGATGTGTTAAATAACTTAAAACATGGCACCTATCAGACTACCCAACTGTAAGTGAGCAAAAGTCAAAGAACAGATAAGTAAATTAAAGCAAATAGCACTTAATATTTGGTTGCATATCCCTTGCTTGCATTCAAGCCAGCGACCTACTGACAACACTAAACTGTTGCATTTTTTGTGTGTGTTGCTTTTCCAGGTTTGTACAGCTTCTTGTACAGCGGTTGATTGCATGTTCCATGTCTGGTTGTTTGTATACCACTTTCATTTTCTGGACATTCCAAATTGTTGTATTGGCTATGCCAAATGTTTGTGCAATGCCTCTGATAGACTTTCCTTCTTTTCTTAGCTTCAAAATGGTTTGCGTTTCTCCCAAAGACAGCTCTCTGGTCTTCATGTTTGTGTATGCTTTACAACAAATGCAGTCTTCACAGGTAAAAACTTATTCTAAGTTGTTTAACACAGCTAGATGTAAATATGAAGAAATGAAAGCTGAAATTCTGATATACTGTCTGATATTCATCTTTGATCTCAAACCCAAATGTGTTCAAGGTATAGCGAAAAAAAAATAAATATTGGCCTTGCTCTGTTCCATTACGTCCAGAGGGGACTGTAACCACTAACTTCTCACAGGAATACACAGGAATCAGGAATTTTTCAAACAAAATATTAGTACAGGAATCATTAACAACATCACACATATTTCAATTTCTAAACATATTTAAGATGTTTCAGAACAGTGTTTTTTTTTTTTTTTTTTTTTTTTTTTTTTTTTTTAAGTTCTAACGCACATGAACAAGTTTGAATGTTTAAACTATTAGTGCTGGACATTTGGTAGAACAGACTAGACATGTTGGCCTGAGCTCATGCGCTTTAAGGGTATTGGCACTGAAAACCATGCACCTCATTCACTTGTATTTACGGCAATTCGGCTGTTCCCATTAACCTACCTCATAGTCCACTGGAAACAGTCTTCTTGATCTGTAGGGGGCACTAATGTGTCAAGTGCTTTTAAAGCTTTTAGAGTTAGAGCCCTAAAAAGTTATGCCACACAATAGTGTAGTTCATTTCAGAGCTAAAGACAGCTAAAGTAAACACTATAAAGTATCCTAAAAATATACATGCAAGTTTTAATCTCTAATTCGCTGTGTGCAAATTCTCTGTGTTTGAAAGTACAGACCTCTCGCAACTACCAGATCATACTATTATTTCTTGCTTATATCCATCCATCCATTTTCTATACCACTTACCCTACTTGGCCACAGGGAACCTGGAGCCTATCCCAGGGAGCATCAGGCACAAGGCGGGGTACATCCTGGACGGGGTGCCAATCCATCACACCCATTCATACACTATGGACAATTTGGACATGCCAGTCAGCCTACCATGCATGGCTTTCGATTGGGAGAGGAAACCAGAGTACCCAGAGGAAACCCCCACAGCACTTGGAGAACATGCAAACTCCACACACACGGCAGTGGTGGGAATCGAACACCCAGCCATGGAGGTGTGAGGCAATCGTGCTAACCACTAAACCACTGTGCACCCTTTCTTGCTTATATTCATGCCATAATATCACTTAATTTGAAGGGTTAGCCAGTTATTGCATTGCAAATAGGATCTTTGACCTAGCAATAACCATGTATTAGATTCTGAAGTCTGGAAAAATATTTTGGGCACTACATGGGTGGTCTTCCTGAACAAAACTAGAAAGATCAGTGAGGTTAGCCTTCATGGAAAGTTTTGATATGCTGCATATCTTACCATCTAAATCACATGGTTTTACAGTCTGTACAGGCATAGTGGTCTCATGCTTGCACTTCTGAGAACGATAAATATCATGCAGTGTAATCCATCCGGGGATTCTGTACTGCTATGCAATGAAAGTGGCAACTCTGTTCACAAATGTACAGAGCACACAACCAAGCAAATCATATCATTTTATCAAGAACATTTCATGTTCAAATAATCTCATTGCTATATTTCCCTTCAATCTGACAGTTATATTCCATGAATGTGTCAGTCTGTCAATTATGGAGGAGCTGATAAAGAAATCCGATGCCTCGTAGCTCAGCTATAGTTGTAGTGCTCTGCTTCTACTCATCTGGGATAGGCCAAAATCACTGCAAAAAATGTCATCTTAGCAAGTGAAAATATCTTGAATATAGTCAAATGTATCTAGTATTTCTTATTATTAGATTACAGTAACCCAAATAAAAGATCATTAAACCAATTTCTGGACATTACTCATTTCAAGCTTGCAGTTTCTTAATCTATTGACACATCATTTTGCTTCTTTCTAGAAATAAGTGCTTAAAATGAGCAAAATTGTCTGCCAACAGAATAAGATTATTTCAAGCTTGAAATGAACACAAATTACTTGAAATGGGTTTAATAATCTTATATTTGCTTTATTGTAATCTTATAATAGGAAGTACTAGATAGATTAAACTATATACAAGGTATATAATGATGTAATTTTTTGCAGTGATCGAACCACATTGTTTTATTAAAAAATAATAATGTCTCCCAGCAAGACAGGTTAAGGCAACCAAATGTTGGTCTTTATTGATTTATGGATAAAGCCTAAAAGCTTGCTGAGAAAGTCTCTGAGTCTTTCTACTCTCACTCTGTGGGACAGGTTTGGACATTACATCTACCTGAGGAGGATTTGACTATATGTGAATAAGCCAACCAATAGGGACCACTGCAACCTCAATACAAATACTGTAGATACTATAGGAGCATATTTGAAGTCAGAAATGCACATATGTGCATGAGTATACATGCACTTTCAAATACCTAAGGTGATGTGAGGGCAAAGCAAAAACGAGCTTGTCGAAGAATTTGGCCTTAAAACTTTCCACTTGACAGCTTGCATTGCCATTTTGTGTGGAAGTGCTAATTCTAATGAGAGAGAGAGAGAGAGTCATTTTTGAAACCTATCATAGCTGTCAGGGAAAAGGTTATAGAACTGAGAGCTCTATTTCCCCACAGCGCTGTATATTTCCCTTGAAACAGACATACACACACACACACACAAACACACACACTTCTTAAAGCTCTAAGAGAACCTTCCGCTGCTCAAAATAAATGAAAACGACAGATGTATTCATCTTGTGAAATGGCCTTCATTTTCCCAGACGAAGTACGGTCAGCATCACAGAGACGATATATGAAGTGCTCAAGGAGATGGGAAGGCTGTTTTCTTTTTCAGGGCATCATCATCCCGGTGTCACAGCACTTGCAGAGAAAGCATCAGGTTTGTGTTTGATTGTTAGTAGGGGTCACAGGGAATGCAGCGAAATGAGGTGCACATCTGTCTGCTGTCATGGTGATGCATCACTGTTGATCTGCTACTGTGCCTTTATTTTTTTTATTTCCCTATAACTAAGTTGTTTGTGTCGGTTCTATTCCTGTATCTGTTTTCTTTCTGACTCCTTTTCTCATGCTCTTTTTGTCTCTCTTTGGTTCACAAAGTCTGCCTGTGCCTTTTTCATATGCAATCATACACACACATGGAGAGAGTGTGTGTGTGTGTGTGAGAGAGAGAACCAGAGAGCCTCTGGTTACGTTTTCTCTACCAACTAAAGCTGCTTTGTTGACTCCAAAGGCGACACTAAACATGCTAAGCTGTCTTTTCAACAATGATAAATTAATATCAGGAGCCAAACACATTGCTTATAGGAGCAATGTGCAACCTTAGAGGTTAAACATTTCCTGATAACATATGTATTAGTCTGATGAGTCTGATGTCACAATGAAAAAGACAAAGCTCAAATCTCAGAGAGTCACTCACATATGGGGTCTCAAATGTGCCTTTTTTATTAAAAAAAAAAAAAAAACAAGAAGTGCAGTAAACAATTAAAACCCTCTAGGAGCACATAGAAAGCCTAATTTTCACATTTTTAGTGCATGAAAGGCAAAAAACACTGCAATAAAACAAAGCGTAAATCTCTCACAGCCATTGTTGGGGATCTGACTTTAATGGAAATTAAATATTTAATAGTGAGAAAATGAGAAGAGTAGCAAGAGCTGATTCGAGTTACCCCCTTCCCCTCGCGCTCTCTCTCTCTTAATGCCTCTCTTTCCATCTCCAGCAGCAGCTGTGCTCTACGTCTTACTGATTGTCCATTGAGACAAGCTGAAATGTTTTCCACTCAGCCTCATTACTGCTCACCCCGTTTTTCACCCCTCCTCCACTCCTCCTTCCCTCCCCTTGATCCCATCACCATCTCTAGAGAAATGGCCACACAAAGCATGTTTCCTCATTGCTGCTCAGCCCATGTTTGACAGACCTGAATGTCGTCTCTCTTTCGTGAAGTGGATGAGTCCGCTCTCCGTTGGTCTTTGATTAGCTCACAAGAGCATGTTGTTTTTTGAATGTGTGGCAGAACACAGGTCAAAAGAGAATGAAAACCCATCAGGCGCAGAGCTGTCAATCGGAAGAAGAAGAATAGAGCAATGGGGCGGATGTGTTTCTTTCTTTCTCTCACCAGCTTTCAAGTGTTCAAGCTGATCACCTCGCTCTTTCTGTTTCTCTTTTGTGAAAAGAGATAACAGAGTTTCCCTTCTGCACTTTTATATCCGTTGAATGCGAGGACCCATCAAACCGAATCCATTAACAAGCAACAAAGATATTCAGAACACGTACAAAACTCAGAGGGAAGCCTTTTCCTTTGCACTGCTTTGTATGTGCCTTGTTTGATAATAACAGTTCCACTATGTGGCCACACAGTGTAAAATACTTTCTCTTTTCCTTGGTCTGTAAGCACAGTTCAGTATCCTTTCCAACATATCCGATATCACCGCCATCGCCAGACCTTTTTACAATAGGATGGCCAGGCTAGACCCAGTCACTTTATTGGGGTGGCAGTCTAAGGTGGTTCAAAATGCTAATCCACTTCCATAGAAAAATACATAATATGGCTAGCCCTATGGCCTGGGTAGGATCCCCAAAGCTCATCAACAATTGTTTGTCATCTAGCAAACAACAAAAAAGTCATTGCTAACATAATGTCATGTAAGGAACAGGCAGACGCAAATGCCAGTAGAGTTGTTTATTAACGATAGGGGTAGACAAATCCAAAACGTAGGCAAAACTCAGAATCAGTAAATAGGCAAAAGTGGCCAGTGGGGTCGGACAATAGTTCACTTCTGTGTTTCTTTTTTACAAATCTCACCACTGGACAGTGATGAAATAAATTTTTACATTATCATTCCAACTAACCAGATGACAGCAAGATTTATCCTGTTGTTAAGTTGTTAATAATAATAATAATAATAATAATAATAATAATAATAATAATAATAATAATAATAATAATAGGGGGGCACGGTGGTTAGGACATTTGCCTTGTATCTCCAGGGTTGGGGCCTCAAGTCTTGTCTCTGCCCAGTGTGCATGGAGTTTGCACGTTCTTCCAGTGCTTCGGTGGTTTCAACTGGGTACTCTGGTTTCCTCCCCGAGTCCAAAGACATGTGTTGGAGGCTGACTGGCATTTCCAAATTGTCCATAGTGTATGAATGTGTATGCAATTGTATCCTGCGAGGGTTTGGCACTCCATCCAGGGTGTCCCTCACCTTGTGCCCTGAACTCACTGGGATAGGCTCCAGGTGCCCCTGTGACCCTGTGTAGGATAAGTGGTATGGAAAATGGATGGATAATAATAAAATCTTACTGGAATGGCCAGCTATGTCTCATAAATATCTCTACTTTACTTTACTGGGTGCCCCTAGTATTCTGTTCTGTGTTAGTAAATAATTATTGGTAGATCCATATAGTTTTTGTATATCTACTTTAGTAAAAGCATGCGAAAGCCATGATTCTGCAATTCCATCATACCTTAAGGTTTTATAGGCTTTCAGTAGATGAATGGTGATATTTTCCCCATAGTAGCCAGTAAGGAGTGCATTACACAGTGTGGACATCCATGAACACAATACAGAAAGCCTTTGTCTGCTAGATGAGTGAAATGCCATTAGAGGACACGGACTGAAGCGGTGCTCCTTCTCCCCTGTGCTCTATAAGCTCTATGGATCTGCTGACTTGCAGCTGCTTGAATGCTTCTTTGTTGGCTTTTTTAAGGATATCATCCATCTCATCATCAGGGTGTCAGCAGATTGCCTGCAGCACTTCACAGCCTTGCATGGCTGTTGCACTTGGTTGCAACTCTGAAGAAAGCCATCAGCAGACCAGATCCTCTGCCTTTTTCTGCTTTAGCTAGTCAGGAATAATTTGTCAGGACCCATTAGGAACCTCTGTATCTGAGGTGATATATGGTTCTTCAGCATACTTCTGTCCTCTAAATTCTGCAAAGCTTGTTTAGCTTCTCAAAAAGGAGCTCTGAAAGTTGGATGTACGAACCCTAGAGAATCAGGGTTGTCAGAGCTGAGGGCTGTGGGTCAGCAAAATACTCATGCAGAGGGAATAGTATTAGCAATAATTATTTTTATTATTGTATTGATTTCCATTTCCTTCTTTTTTGGGAGTGCTTGACTATTGTTGGTTTCATGGGTTCAAAGCTCCCCACTGGATTCATCAGAATGCTATACTGTACATCTAAGACTATTCTGAAATGTTACTGTAGATTAACAGTACTGAATGACTAACATGGACGTCCTCACTGCAGAACCAAAAGAAGAAGAAGCCTTTATTTCACACACACACACACACACACACACACACACACACACACACATATATATATATATATATATATATATATATTACAGCACAGTGAAATTATTTTTCTATGCATTTGTCAGCTTGTTAGGAAGTTGGGGTCAGAGCACAGGGTCAGCCATGATATGGTGCCCCTGTAGAAGAGAGGGTTTAGGGCCTCGCTCAAGGGCCCAACTGTGGCAACTTGGCAGTGCTGGGACTCCAACCCCGAACCTTCCAATCATTAATCCAGAGCCTTAAATTTTGAGCCACCACTACCCACTGCCCTAGGAGTGGAACTGGAACTGATCCAACTCCTCCTATAAGCCTAACCCTAATCCTGACCCCCAACCCTAACCCATGAGATGCTCCAAAACACATTTATCCAGGCAGAAACACACTGAGATGTATCCACCCCCTGGGCTTTTGATTTGACTCTGCTCGGGTAGGAAGAGGTTTTCTAATTAGGCTAGTTTGGTGTCGCTAGCCAAGAAGAGGCACAACCAAGTTATCATTGTATTGCCATGCAAAGTACATTATCTTTCCTTATACTCTGCTCAAATCATGTTCATGTAAACTGGAACTCATATAGACATTTACACACAAGAACTTGCAAATGCCTTGGTGGAAGAGTGGAGTAACATCTCACAGCAAGAACTGACAAATCTGGTGCAGTCCATGTAGTACTTAAAGCAGCTGGTGGACACACAACATACTGACTGTTATTTTTGATTTTGACCCCCCTTTGTTCAGGACTCATTATTCCATTTCTGTTTGTCAAATGTCTGTGAAACTAATTCAGTTTATGTCTCAGTTGTTGAATGTTTTTATGGTAATACAAAAATTTACACCTGTTAAGAAGTCTGCTGGAAATAAAAAGCAGTTGAATATGAGAGGACATTTCTTTTTTTGCTGATTATATATATATATGTTAAAGTTTTATAGGAGGCCTATGCAGGTCTAAGAGAAGTGTAATGTTGTCTCAAGAAGAGGCAGCGTTTGTAGGATACAATCACAAGTATATTAAACAGATCTAATCAGCAAACAGAATCATAGTCAAGGCCAGCAAGGTTAGATAAACAAAGGAAATCATGCTACTACAGGCAGAGCAGAAGAGTGAACTAGGTAAATCTCAAAACACAAAAACTAGACAGAAATGTGCAGTGAGAATCTCTGGCAAGACTCCGCAAAAACTGAATGTATATGAGTGGGGGGAGAGTAGGTCAGTTGGAACGTATGTCACATTTCTCTGAACTGTATTCCTAATAAAAAAATAATAATAATAATAATAAAAAAAACATTTTCATGCTAATATCAGAGGATGTATAAAATGCAATCAAAATGGGGAGTATGGGTAGGCTCAGGAGGGACATGGTTGCTTAGTGGTTAGCACGTTTGGCTCACACCTCCGGTGTTGGGGGTTCAATTCCTGCCTCCATCCTGTGTGTGTAGAGTTTGCATGGTCTCCCTATGCATTGGGGGCTTCCTCTGGGTACTGTGGTTTACTCCCTCAGTCAAAAGACATTGGCATTACTAAATTGTCCATAATGTGTAAATGAGTGTGTAAATGAGTGGTTCGCACCTCATCCAGGGTGTCCCCTGCTTTGTGCTCCAAGTCCCATGGGATAGGCTCCCTGCGACCCTGTGTAGGATAAGAAGTATAGAAAATGGATGGATGGATTTTATAATGCAGTAAAGAACTCCTGTGTAGTTGCACAATATTTGCACCAAATTAAGTGGTTATTTTATTTATTATTATTTTGTTGCTGAAACATATTCCTAAGTGTGGGTTTTTGCACTGTCTAAAACAATATATATATATATATATATATATATATATATATATATATATATATATATATATATATATATATATGTAATTCACATGAAAAACAGCTGAAATGCTTCAGTCTTTAAGCATCATCATTGTACCACAAAGTTGTCCTGCAAAAATATATTGTGCTTTTGATAAATATCTTAAATACTTATATTGGTAACATTGTTATAACTGACCCCACACTGTCAACCTTCTTGGAAACTGATATGTATGTTAGCTAACCAGCCTAGCGTTGCAATCTATCAACCATGCCAACTGATAATGAAGACAAAATGAAGACAAATTCATACCTCAAAATCTGACTACTGCTGATAAATCCTTCTGAGCTGTGATTAAGTTCTGTGCTTTTCTTTTGAAGGCAGGAAGAGAATGATGGTATTGAACATGGGCAGAGTTTGTGTCTCCACTGTAGCTTGTTGCTGATTAGAACAATCAATAGTGTTACAACTGATCCCTGTTACAACAGACCCCATGCTCACCTACACTAAGAGTCTCATGAGAGAAAGGAGGAACAACTAATCTTGTTAGTAGCTTGGAGATTGTGAGCAAACTATTGTCCAGATTCCAAATTCCCAGATCTGAATTCACAAGTCTGGGCTAGAGCTGATGAAGTGCTGGATGCATTATGTTTTTAAAAATGTCTTAATCCTGCCTCTTTAGCACAGACCTAAATCATTTGTATTTTGTAATCTACATTTGGATCATACAAATCCTTACAAATTCCATTCATCCTTCATTCATCTTCAGTAACCACTTTATCCCAGTCAGGATCATGTTGCCTTTAGAATTTTCAACCATGAAAAACAGTTGGCATTGCAGTATCAGCCTTCTGTGCTTTAGCAGAGTAACAGCTTTCCAAATCTCTTTCAAGGCAACTCCTCTCGTCAGCAAAAACTCATTAACACACAAATCCCATGTGTGCTTGTTTTCCTGTAATATATGCTGAGAACTCCTCTCATGAAGAAATCTTAACGTTTCAGAAGGAAAAAAATCCCTGACTTGTGTAAAATAATTAAGAGTGAAAAATAGAAAAAAAAGCCCTTGCGGTTGTGGGAAAGCTTGTCTGGCATTACCATACCAAAGTGCCTTGAGGACACAGGAACAGTAAATCTGTCCGCCCACCTAAAATAAAGCTTAAGAAGAAGCAGATTATATAATGAGAATACTGCACAGCCTGAGGAGGACCTGTAAAGAGCTAACACCCTCACTAGAGAAGTCTGCACATTTGAACAACCTCCTACTTTTTTCACCACTGCCTACCTGTAATTATTACCTGAGTTTTCTTAGTGATGGTCTAGCTTGAGGCCTGGAGATGTACTTAGAAAAAAACTTTACTTTACAATGAAGGCTGGATTTTGTTTTCATTAATCTTACTTTATATGCAATAATTAAAACATACAGAGTTCATACATGTCACTTTCACATTTATATCATATATATCCACAATTTATACATAAATATCAGGTATGGCTGATATAACTGGCTAGCTAACCGGGCTAACTCCCTCTAACTTCCTCTCCAGAGAACCTTTTGTGGAGCCACACACAACAGCAGCAGCAGTAAGACTAATACACAGAACCATACAAAAATGCAAGACTCGGGCTGATTGCTTTTTAGCCCAGACTATAGATTAATGCAGCTGATCAGTGATAGTTATGTCAGGTGTTTTCACACAAAACTCCCCCAAGATCTTCATTTGCGCTGATATTTTTCCAGCCTGTGTTGCTGACAATTCCATAACATGTCATCCGCAGTGACAGAAATACAGTTGTGCGTGTGTGATGGATGTGAACAAGCTGGATTGTTTACATTGTATTTCCTCCCCAAAATGCTTATATACTTCGTCCAAACAAAAATCACACACAAACCTTAATGTCCCCATGAAGTACCTTGAAACACTCTGTGTTATTAGATGCACTGATGTAATTTCCAATGAAACAGGAAGTCAGGGTGGGATATATCGAGTGGCTCCTCTCCCTTTTTAAATAGCCAATAGCGTTTATCCTGCCTCACAGCCCAGGCTAAGCCATACTTGACGGTTAGTACCATAGATTTTTTTAAATGTTGGGGGCGGGACACTTCAGATTCTAGAGAGTATTTTTGTTTGGCCATCAAATCTGATGAGAAGTTGAAGTGCAGAATGATGTCATCAAAATTGTTGAGCCGTACTGGTGGTAGAGAGAGACTGTCAATTTTTAATGCATATATATTATAAATGCGGATTGTCATTGTTATGGAGCACACAAGCTTATACGTACATAACCTTAAGGTTAACATGTTCATACTAAAAGCCACAAAACGTCAATTTTGAGTTCACTTAGTGCTCTTTAATTTGAACAAAAGGGTTATATCTTTTCTGTTGTTTGGTATTCAGAGGAAACATAGCATGAAACCAGTAAATCATTACAGACTTGAAACACACAAAAAAATTTTTGAAAACACAAATTGAAACAGAAGCTTATCTCTCTTTCTTTCTTTATAGCTCTGTGTGTGTGTGTGTGGTTTGTCCCACATAAATCATTCTTAATATGCCTTCAATGAGACCTCATGATATAATGCATTGCTCAATTCTAATACAATAGTTTGTTTGAGCCCTCCCATCTAATATTACAGCCAGTCATCACTATTATACCAGAGGACATCCAATAATAATCACTAAATTGCTGTCATTGGAACAAAACATCTCTCGATGGAATATTTTTAAGAAAAACGGTCCTCAATAATATTAAAGAAAATTTGCATCACTAATAACATAGGGATTGTATCTTTATTTGCAGGTTGAGCTACAAAAGGGAACATGATTGATAAAGGAAACTGGCTGCCTCCTTTCACATTACTACTTACTTACTTAATTACTACTACTTTTATTTTTTTTTTTTTAACATTGCAAGGCCATTTTTTCAATATTAAAGAATCTTGTGGTGAATTACTTTCATTTACTACTAACACCAAATGAATGTAATCTCTCTATGAAAGCATCATTGAATAAATAAGTAAATGATATTTCAACATTTCACAAGGAAAGATGAAAGCAAAGAGCAACACATAATTATTTGCAGTGTATTAACCATTCCGAAATTGGCATTAGCATATCTTATTCATCACATGTAGAGACTCGTTCAGGTTGTCTGGAATGATTGTTAAATGAGGATTAGAGCTGATTCCTATGGGAGGAATGTGCTGTCTTCATTCAGGATTTGAATGGCCTGTGTGCTACAGTGGAGGCAGAACCTTTCATTTCCCTCTCATTTCCTCGCTAGGTCTTCTAATTTCCCTTGCTGCACCGTACCTCTCGCTTCTGAGTCTGATTACTGTCTCTGTATATAATATGGCACTGGTATTCAGCCAGGTTTTGCTATTTGATCCATAATAATTGGTGTGTGAGCTTTTTTGTGACAAAAATCTTAGAGGTGGAAGATGGGGATGATGGGGCAGAGTGAAGGAAAAATTGGCAGATAGGTGCTAAATGCTACTATTACCATAGAAATCTCATGCACAAATTTGGTTTATGGCTCCATATCTCTTTGTGGGAGAACCAACCATATATTGTACAGATGTGTGCTAGGCAGTCACTCTTGCACAACTCAGTTGCACACAGTTTGATTCAATCATCTCTGAAAATGGGAGATGATGATGAGATGAAGAGATAAGAGAGGGTGCAAATAAGTGTGTGTATGTGTATATGCATAGGCGTGTGTGAGATGAATTTAAACACACCCCTTATCTCTTCGCCAAACAGCAGTTGTTGCTATGTATATACAAAGCTGAATCTAATTAGTATTCCTAGAGCATAACTAGCAGATAACAGTCCACAGTCTGTAGATTACAGTTCCTCATTTTATGCCCCTGTCCCTACCAGAAATTAGGATGATATATATATATATATATATATATATATATATATATATATATATATATATATATATATATATATATATATATATATATATATATATATAGTACTGCTAATAGGAACATGCACACACAAGATGTGTGTGGTTGTAAGACAGGACATAATCAGACCAGGGGCAAGCCAAAGGACACACTCGCTTCTGGACTCTTTGAAAGAAATTTAAACTGCAAATGAGATGATATTGCTCCATTTTCAGAGAGGAATAGTTACTCTTTTGTCTTTTTTGTGTGAAGCTCAAATTGGGATTCATTCACACAGAAAGTGATGGCCTTATATTATTCTATTGCTTTCAATCCCCATAATGAGTACAAATGACACAGTGCCACAAATGAATCATAATGATTATTTAAGACCTAGAAATGGAAGGCTAGAAAATATGTCAGATATATTCATCCTCAGTATAAACATCATGTGGCAATGAGTACAAAGTAAATATATAAACATATGTAGTAAAAAAGCATAAACTGTATGCTTTATAGTGGTTTGTAGTGCTGTAGATGGGCATTTGATAACACGCTTTTCCACTAGCCAAATCGGTGCACATTTTTGTATTTCCTTTGTGTTGCTGCATGTCTCACTTGAATAATAAAAAAACCCTCCAGACTCTCTCTATCTTGATCTGTGTAAATCCCCTGTGTTAAGAAAAGCACGGAAAACCTGTTTACTCAAAACTCACTGACAATGGAAGTCTAAGGGCAATTTGTTAGGGCAGTCAATAAACATTTACATGAAACACTTACATATTTTATAAAAGGCTACGAATTATTTAAAGGTATTTGATATTCTTGGTATTTGATATGAATCATGAATTATTCAGACAAAGGTATTTGTAAATTAGATCTAAATCTTTATAATTCTGAAGGACTGCTTTTACAAAGAAAAAAAATGTGTGGTTATGCATTATCAAAGTAACTGTGTGGTTTACACATGCACTCCACACAAATCTATATTGGATAGAGATTAAGTATATTTATCCTTAGGGATGGAAGGATAGTTCTAATCACTCAGAGACGTCACTGAAGATTTAGCTGTTTATGTTTCCCCAGTTTAAATAGTGGTCATGCAAAATGAGCGTGATCATGCAGTTATACTACTAATCTTGTTCTTTCTAATGCTAGCTAGCGAATTTTAAATGAAGATCATTAACTAGTTATATTAGTTACCATGGATGGGTTGCAGTGCGGAAGAGCAGGTTTTGGTTCACTTTGGAAAAGAGCACTTGTGCAGCTCTTAGTAAAGTATGTTTTTGTTGCACTGAAATCCTCCACTGTCAATGGCCAATATCACCTGATAGTCAAGAACAATATACAGGGTTAGAGCTATTACTTCCACTCATATAGTGTTGTCTTTAGACATTCTTTCTGGACTAGCTAGCAATGAGCTTTATTAGGAACACAATACTAATTCTGGGTAGGGCCTCCATTTTCTGTCAAAACAGCCTCAATTCTTCATTGCATAGATTCCATAAGATGATGGAAACATTCCTTTGAGATTCTGGTCCATGTTGACACGATTACATCATGCAAATCCTGCAGATTCTTTAGGTGCACTTTCATGCTGCTAATCTCCCATTCTACCACGTCCCAAAAGTGTACTGGATTCAGATCCGGAGACTGGGAAGGCCACTGAAGAACACTGAATTCATTGTCATGTTCATGAAACCAGTTTAAGATGACTTTTACTTTGTGACATGGTGCATTATCATGCTTGAAGTTACCATTAGTTGATGGCTAAATTGTGGCAATGAAGGGACGTACATGGTCAGCAGCAATACATAAATAGTCTGTGGCACCCAAACAATGATTAATTGGTATTAACAGGCCCAAAGTGTGCCCAGAAATCATTCCCCACTCCATTACAACACAAGAGGTCCATGGATTCATGCTGTTGGCACCAATGTCTGAGCCTACCATCTGTGTGCTTCAAGAGAAAGCAAGATTCATCAGGCTATATTTTACCAGTCTTCAACTGTCTGGTTTCGGTGAGCCTGTGCCCACTGCAACCTCAGCTTTCTGTTCTTGTCTGAAATAAGTGGAACCTGACATGATCTTCTGCTGTTGGAGCCCATCCACCTCAAATTACAATGTGTTGTGCATTCTGAGATACTTTTCTGCTCACCAAAATTGTACAGAGTGGTAATCTGAGTTAATATAGCCTTTCTGTCAGTTCTAACCAGTCTGGCCATTCTCTGCACAAGCACTTTGGTCTGGTGCTAATGTTATTTCAGTCCTGGTCTACGTTTGAGAAGACTAGTGAGCATGCATCAGATTCTCTTTTTGTTTATACTGTATGCATTTGCATATGTGGTTCTGGGTTCCCTTTTTTTTATGCAGCATTAAAACACTCAAGTAATTTTTTTTAATTGAATCCCAACACCCATTATGCTATTGTGTCTGGAGAGCTGCCCCAATTCAGTAAGTACTTGCTGTGTGTAATTAGAGTACGAAATGATCCTCCCTTAACAATGTGTACACTCATCAGGGCAACCACCTGTGACTGACATGTCACATTTCTATTTGTCTCTCATTTAAAATGCACCCCCCCCCCCCCCCCCCCACACACACACACACAGCATTTAGGAGAAAATAAAGAGAATCCATTAACAGCATCCGGTCCCTTTGAACGGTGAAAATCACTTCCTGGGGAAAAAAAGTCCCGTTGTCCCTCTCAGTTTGAGATGCACATTTTCTCAATTGAAATGTATTTCAGCGACCCACCATGGGGCATGGAATGGTTATACAGGATAGTGCGATAGAGAGACCGTGAGATGAATGTAGAAGGACAGGCAAGAATGTGTCGGGTTTCTCTATATAGGATCTCAAGTGCAGGCAGAGAAGATGTGATCAGGAGAATTTGCCAAGTGGGAGGGTTTACAGAGGCTGATCGAACTACTCAATCCATACTCATTCTGTCTTTATTTAGCACATGAACGGATGTACACTTCATCTATACTTTAGCACAGTGGTGCTTGAAAATTTGTGGATTTTTATATATCTGCATAAATATGACCAAAATCATCATCAGATTTTGCCTGCTATGCATGGCATTGTTGTTCAGAGTTCTCCTGATGGTGGACTCATGAACATTAGCAATAGCCAATGTGAGAGAGGCCTTTAGTTGCTTAAAAGTAACCCTGGGCTCCTATGTGACCTCATGGACTAGTACCCGTCTTGCTCTTGGAGTGATATTTGTTGGTCAACCACTCCTGGGGTAACAGTGGTCTTGAATTTCTTCCATTTGTACTTAATCTCTCTGTCTGTGGATTGATAGAGTCCATACTCTTTAGAGAGGGGTTTTTAACTTTTATCAGCCTGATAATCATCAGCAACTCTTTTGTTTCATTAGCAAATCTCCTTTGTTCATGCCATGATACACTCTCACAAACATGGTGTGAAGATCAGACTTTGATGGATCCCTGTTCTTTAAATAAAACAAGATGCTCACTCACACCTGATTGTCATCCCATACATTGAAATCACCTGACTCTAATTTCACCTTCAAATTAAACTGCTAATCCTAGAGGTTCACAAACTTTTGCCACTCACAGATATGTAATATTGGATCATTTTCCTCAATAAATAAATGACCAAGAATAAAAATATTTTTGTCTCATTTGTTTAATTGGGTTGTCTTTATCTACTTTTAGGACTTGTGTGGAAATCTAATTATGTTTTAGGTCATATTTAAGCAGATATATAAAAAGATTTGAACTTCCGATCACCACTGTATATATCAAATAATAGCTGTGATTGCAATATTCTACATACCTTATTTAAGATTATTATTATATGTCTCACATTGCAAAACTATGACATGTCAGCAAGTGGAAATACCTTAAATGTAGTCAAATCTACCTATTACTTCTTATTATAAGATCACAATAAACCAAATATCCATCTATCCATCCATCTTCTACCGCTTACTCCTTTGCAGGGTCACAGGGAACCTGGAGCCTATCCCAGGGAGCATCGGGCACAAGGCGGGGTACACCCTGGACAGGGTGCCAGTCCATCGCAGGGCAACCAAATATAAGATTATTAAACATATTTCAAGACATTTGTACTCATTTCAAGCTTGTTCTATTTGTAAATAATTTTGCTCATGTTTGCTTCTTTCTAGCATTTATTTCTAGAAAGAAGCTAAATTATCTCCAATAGAATAAGAAACCTACAAGCTTGAAATAATGTCTAGAAATAGGTTTGATGATCTTTTATTATGTTTACTATAATTGCATAATAAGAAATACTAGATAAATTTGACTATATTTAAGATATTTTCACTTGTTAAGATGACTATTTCCAGTGCATATTCAGTAAGAAATAGATATGGTGTAATTAAGCCACATTCTTTGCAGTGGATTTTGGTGTTTAAACAAATAAACAAACAAAAACAGGACACACTGCATCCATCTGCTTTAGTGCAGAATAATATTTCTTTCCATTTCAGAGTCCCACTAGCACACTCTATGCATATGGAAGCATTATGGGTCCCCCAAAAAGTTTTTCCTTTGGTGTGAGTGCCTCTCAAAAGCGTTTATCCTTCAGCTGGGTGCCTCACCGGCTTTCCCCTCTTGCTGTTTGCCGTGCCTCCTGCGCACAAAAAGAAAAAGGCTGCTCCAGGTATTCTTCGTGGACCCCGCATCCCAGGGGAGAAGAGGACAGAATGTGAAGAAAGCCCCATCCATACTGAGTGGAGCGCTTTGTGTGTCCTGATAGTGGAGGGACAAAAGGCCTCTGGATAATGAATTGGATTAAATAGAGGGAAATAAAAAGAAAGAAAAGCCGCACAAAGGCACAGTGAACGGCATATGCGATAGCTCAGCTGTACAAAGGAAGTTAGGTGAAAAAAAAGTTAGATTCATCAGGGTGGCTGTTTTCTGTTGCGGACTTTGAGCAATTATGAGCACCACTCTGTGCACTGCTTATCATGTAGATTGCTGGAAATTACTGAACAGCATTTACCTACTCATGGCATTTTAATGATTTCTATGGAAACCAAACTGCCATTTCACAAATAACCAATTAATTATAAACATAATTAAGTACACATACACAAGCATACACATCATCAAGCAGCTTAACAATACACAACGCACACCAGCATCTATTCCATACAGTACTGTTGGATCCATTTTTCTAATGATATAATTTCATCTCCTACACACACACACAGACACACACACACACGCGCACACACACGCACGCACACACACACACACACACACACACACACACACACACACACACACACACACACACACTATCTTCTTCTCTGCTCTGATGATTCTTAAGGTCAGCATATTCACCCTGCCAGTCACTGTGAAGCTTTAGTCACTAGCCTGCAGGGAATACTGTTTTGCATCTCATCAGACCCCCACCAGGTACATTTTAGACACCTCTCTAAAACCTCTCACGGCACCAAAGACACACACAAAGCACATGGTGTTTTAAATGCAGTAGGTAAGACTCACTGCAGAGACCTACCGTAATGGCAGTCATCTTCATTTAAATAAGTAAGAGAGGCAGGAGGGCCCCATCATTCAGGCTGCTAACTTTCTGCAATTTGAGCTCTGATGTAATCATCAGGATTGAGGGTTAAAGCAGGCTCTTTGAACTGAAAATATAATTTAAACGCTATTCTACTTAAAAATTAAATATTAACGTTATTAACATGTACAGTATTTTATTAAAATATTTGTAAAATATACAGTACTGTGCAATAGTCTAGAAATTATGTGCAGCAAAGATGCCTTCAAACATAATGAAATTTAAAAATATACTATAAGGTGCAGTAAACAGAAATAAATGAAACAAAGTTGATATTCGGTGTGATGAGCATTTGTTAAAAAATTCTTAGTAGTCTCTTGTAAAATTAGTGCAGTCTTATAAGGAAATGAGCTGTAAGTTTTATTGAGCATCTTGCAGAACCAGCCACAGTTCTTATGGAGACTTTTCCTGTCACACTTGCTTCTTACTTTTGCAGCAAAACCCAGCAGCCTTCATTGTGTTTTTTTTTTTGTCTGAAAAGTGGTATAATATGCTGCTTTCTTTACTGACATACAAGCATTTTTCTGTAACATTTAATTGTAAGGTAGAAAACTAATATTTGGGAATCTAACATGGTTTTTGTACTGACTCGATAATGTAGAAGTCACAAAATACCAAGGGTGCCAATCCATCGCAGGGCACAATCACACACCCATTCATGACTTTGGACTGAGGGAGGAAACTGGTGTACCCGGAGGAAACCCCCACAGCATGGGGAGAACATGCAAACTCCGCACACACGGCCCTGGCGGGAATCGAACCCCATACCTTAGAGGTGTGAAGCGAACGTGCTAACCACCAAGCCACCATGTGCCCAAATATATAACAAAGTTTGTAAAATAAAAAAACAAACAAAGTTCTACACATATTGATTGGTGGCTATTATATCATACCATATCATATTGTAGCAGATTAAGTGGTATCATCAAATATCAAATTGTTGCCTTAAGAATCAAAACAAGAAGTCTAGAAAATAGTAGCCTGCTGGTGTCATCTGCACTGGATCTTCAGATAGCATCCAATCCTACTTTGATATCTGGAACAGGAGAGAAAAAAGTTGTTTCTAATGAACAGTATGACAACTAGGCACTGAACCTGTGATGTATTTCTCTCTTTTTCACTCCTTTTGGCTGTCAGTGGTCTCAGACCCTGTGTCTGTCTCCTGCAGCACCTTGGGGACTTTGTTTGGGGAGGAAATTAATGTTATCTTGATACACTGTGACATGCTTGTTACTGCGACGAAAGCCAACACATAGACAACCAGTGACAGCTGACCACAAAGCATAGAGAGCGAACTCCGGTTACCATGGTACTCTCTCTCTCGCTCTGTCGCTCTGTCTCTCTGTATATATATATATATATATATATATATATATATATATATATATATATATATATATATATATATATATATATATATATATATATATATATATACATACACACGTCAGTATTCTGTATATATATATGACCCTGAAAAGGAGTAAGCGGTAGAAGATGGATGGATGTATATATGTGTATGTGTATATATATATATATATATATATATATATATATATATATATATATATATATATATATATATATATATATATATATATATTTCTGTATTAGGGGAGACACGGTAGCACATTTGCCTCGCACCTCCAGGGTTGGGGGTTTGACCTTCTCCCTGTGCTTTGAGGGTTTCCTCCAGGTACTCCCGTTTCCTCCTCCAGACCAAAGACGTGTTGTAGAGATTGTCATCTCTAAATTGTCCGTAGAGTGTGAATGGGTGTGTGAGTGTGTGTGCTATTGTGTGTGTGCTATTGTGCAGGGTGGGCCTCCAGGCTCCCTGCAACCCTGTGTAGGATAAGTGGTACAGAAAATTTTTGGAAGACATTTTGCTAAAAAGTGTTAATTTCCCCTATGTATTGTTGTTGTTGTCGTCGTTATTGTTTTTCTTATTCTCTTGTGCCTGATGAAAGTGCATACATTGATCTAGAATTCTGGAGGCTTTTCTAACTCCTGAGAAATTATACATGAAGTGCTTGAAATTTGCTATTCTTACTGCTTATTCTGGATGTGTGGCCTTTTTACTGCCTCTCTTATTTTTATCACGACTACTTGATCAATGTGAATTTCTTTCATTGTTTTGTTCTTAGTTTCCTCGTGAAATCAAATAAACTGCTTTTATAGGCTGGGTGGTTGTATGGGTATGTAAAGTAATCAGCAACAATTAACCAATTTTAGTAGAGGCAAAGCATTGCAATGTTTTACCTTGTCTCTTAAAGAAGATATATTATTGCAATGCCCTGCTTTCCTGTTCAGGTTGAACATTGCTGCGACCCTGACAAACTGAAGATGAATGATTTGATTTAAAAGGAAGAGAGTAATAATTACATGCTACCACTTTGTACAAAAAGCCACCCTAGAGGCTCCAACATGTAACATCTGCATATGATAATATAGTGAGATGTTGGATTTTTTTTTACTTTTTGGTCAAATGGTGTCTTTTTATAACATGACTTCCCACAGCAATATAAAAAGAGTGGCTCAAATAGCTCTATTAGCTCTTTTTTCAGCTGTAACCCCCAAGTCCCCCCCCCCCCCCCACAGAGAAATAGCACCAAGACAAACAAGTCACAGCAAGCAAGTCACACCAAGTTTCACTATGTTCACAAAGTTTATTGTAATAAGTATCTCAACAAATGATAAAAAAAGACAAAGAGGGTATATGACTGTCTCTCCATTCTAGCATGAGAGAAGTTAAGTGCAATCCACCTAAAATTGAAAGAGAACCAAAGAAATAGGTCTCCCCTCAATTATCCCTGACTGCTGTTATGTCACACTGCCTTTAAATATTCATCATGTGCCTACTTCACACCAAAGAGTAAGATTTCGAATTAAACAGTCCATCTCATAATTATAAGAGTGCCACCCAAGCTCCAGGTTGAAACGATGTTCCATTTTATCATCAATGAGACTCTCTGACATTTGCATTGTTATGGGCAATGTAAATGCAACTGATTCAAGACTTCAGCTGTAATATTATAGGCAGTAATGTGCTCCTGTATCCTCCAGGCTTCCATATAATATTTTCATACACAGCATTTTACTATTAAGTAGTAAAGTACCCGACTCGGCAAACTGTAGTTAACGATGTTATATTTTTCATTAAATAACATTGTTAGATTTTTTTAAAGAAATGTGAAACATATGAGTCAGAAAGTCTGAGTCTTATGCTAAAGTATAAATAATGAGGATTATATTTAAAAAAAAAAAAAAAAAAAACAGCTTTTATGTATTTATTATTTTTAAATACATTTTTACAGGACTAGGTAGACTCTTTTCATTGTTTATAAAAAAGGGAGGTAGAATTAGTCATCAATAACTACTAAACTTTTACACAAGTAAACTAAGTATACATGAAAAGAGTGCATACTTGCATGTATATAGAAACCTCGGTGGTCATGAAAAGACAGTAAGTGACACACAGTACATAGTAAACATACTGTATACTTTCAGCAAGTTCTCATACACTGAAATATATATATATATATATATATATATATATATATATATATATATATATATATATATATATATATATAAGCATTTTCAATTGTATCCTTCCATTCCAATAAAGTTATTGTTGTTGTTCTTGTTGTTTTACTTATTCTCTTGTGCCTGTTGAAAGTGAATAATATTTCTAGAACTGTCTTAAGGAGGTGTTTCTAACTGCCAAGAAATTATACATGAAGTGCTTGGAATATGCCATTCTTACTGCTTTTTCTGGACGCGTGGCCTTTTTGCTGCCTCCCTTTTTTTCCCCATGCCTTCTTGATTAGTGTGAATTTCTTTCATTGTTTTGTTCTTAGTTTCCTCATGAAATCAAATAAACAGCTTTTATAGGCTGACTCAAGACTTCAGCAGTAATATTATAGGCAGACCCTATAACATACACACCCATACACACCATATAATATTTTCATACTCAGCATTTTACTGCTAAGTAGTAAGTGCACTCAAAAAGAGGATGGCAGAAGACAATTAAATTGCTGGATGTTTGCTTACAACATATCAATAAATTATATATTTTTTTTCATAAGAACAAAGCCTTCCATGATTAGTTTATGGTTATAAACAAGATAGTCTGAAGTGGTTATTTTTTGTTTCGGAGAAGCATTTCATGTTATTACTTTGATTAATACCATGGACAATACAATGCTGACACTGATCAGAATAAAACAGTTCCTGGAGATGAATGAATAGATGAATGAATTAATATGGTAAATGCATTATGCAGAGTCGAGCAACCAACTATAACCTCCATATTAATGAGCATGGCCTTTCTTTGTCCCTAAAGCTTCATGGAGTGTCAGGCTGCCAGTATTAGAGCTAAACCACTCTCTTCCACAACTATCCTGATCTCTCTAGCGCTCCTTGGCCCAATGAGCTGCCTTCAGCTAAATAATTTACATAAATGCATGTAATTGGATAAACTGCAACAGACGATCTGCTACAGAAGCTGCCTTGGTTAATGTGTAGAAACTACAGTCACTAAACTATCGCCAGGCTTTTTTCCCATACATTTATTGGTGTTGTTACAGTATTTTTCAAATGCTCAAATTGGTCTGCTGTAATACATTGCTGAGTCTGCTCCTTTTGCATTCACACATTAACTGTGACATGAACTATCATTTATAAACATTAGTCAGTTGTCAAATTCTGAATAACTAATGATTTGTTGCCATCTATTAGTGATGCATTAAAGCTACTATAATGTGTTACCTCAAAATTTATATAATAAATGTAGAGTGTCTGAGATGTGACTGCTGTTAAATAAAATGCTGCTATGTATGTCGAGTCTCAGATAGGCTATTAAAATCCCAATTGTATTAGCTGGTGAAAAATGCAAGCTAGCAGTAAATTAGCTACCTAGCTATTTGGAATAGTAGGAGGACATGGGAAAGTTTCATGGGGCATATTCATAGTTCCTGGCATTTTTAAGAAGCTCGTGAAGCTGTGTGAAGTTGTGTAAAAATGGGGCATTTGTTTTGTTTAAGGAAATTGTCCTATTTCACATTGACAAAACTATGATGACCTTATTCCAACGTGCTTTTATTGAATCAATTTAATCTTTTTCTTTAGTGTATTGGTTTGGAAATCTATCTTTAAAAAATTGAAATTCTTTGAGTCAGTTGTTAAATGGCCTAGTAGGCAGATTGGGGAGTCACAGCTTAGCCCAGTGTCTCTGTACACCAGACAGTTAGAGTGTATGAATGGCTCGATCTTAAAAGATGACTCCCATCCTTTGCACAGTGAATTCCAGATTCTTCCTTATGGATGAAGGTATATAGTACTACAGTGCAGAACAAAACGGTATGAACACAACTTTGTTCCAGCAGTAATGTTCATTTATGTATTTTATTAACCCTTTTTTATGATGGGATTTTGTAGCAATTTTATCATATTTATTGTCTACTGTTTGTGTTGTTTGTGAAAGGTGTGTCAAGATGTATGTACTTGTCTACTGCAGACCAAATCTAGTACAAATAAAGTGACCTGACCTGACAAGGATAAGAAAATTCATGCATACTTTCTGGTAGTTTTAATAGGCATTAAAAACATATGAAATAATTTATCATTGTACATATATTGCATATGATTCCTTTGTACTTTAAGAGCAAAAAACATTTTCTGAAGGCTCAGAGAAAGAAAATGAGCGAACTGCAATGTTATCAGGATCCATCTGAAATAACTGACATCTGTATGCTGTCTAATATTTTCCATTATAGCCTGAGGGAAACACTGAACTCCACATCATACTGGTAGATCTTATCCCATCTACAGGTATGCCGTTGATGTATATCCTACACAGCATAAAACGTATTTCTATGACATTTGTAATATCCTTACTGCTGTTCACAGTCTTATCTGGGATTGCATGGGATGTATCAGAGCATTAGATTTGAAAAACACATATTGTTCCACTGCAAACCTTCCAATAAAGCTCAAAGGAATGAACGCACGAGACTCAATCTCTCTGATCCTTAGAGCAGACAGAGGGAGTTGTGGGGTTGACCAAGTATGGGCTGGTCTCTAAAAGGTTTTTAGTTATGGCTGTATGAGCTTTATCTCTCTCTTTCTCTTGCTTGTTAAATCCTACATCACATTTTACATGCATGGGACAACAGTATGTGCCACTGTAAGAATTTATGGGTTGCACTCTATAAAAGCACAGCTCCAGAGTATCCTTCATACATATCAGAGTTTCTTTCTTTCTTTCTAAAAATAAACAACAACAAAAAACAAACAAACAAAGAAAAAACATCTCTATTTAGCTCATCTTCTCCCCATGTCTATTTATGCCCTTTCTCTGTATTGTTGAAGGTTAGTGGGTCTAATTTTTTTCTGGGGTGATTCTAAAGCTGAAACTAGGTCAGGATAAGAAAAAATAACAATAATCTGAACTTTAGCTCTGCTCATACACAAGTCTGTTCCTGTTCTTTCTACCATGTGTGACTTTATTTCCTCTTAGAGCCATTTCGTTTTCCAAAGCAAGGCCAGAGTGCCAACAGCACACTCTGACTTACACTTAAACAGAGGTTAAAACAGTATTTGAAACTTGGGTAGAGACAACCACAGAATCTTCTTCTTACTTAACCACAGTTATCTCAGTTATGGAATTTCAAGGATTAACAAGTATTGAGATTTGGAGCTATATTTGGAAGGGCATGAGTCAGCTGGGAGTAAAAATGTTTGTAATCTTAAGCCACATTTTGGCCCGATTTTGCTGCTGCAGATAAAAAAAATCCCATATTTTAAAATAGTTCTTCATGAGTTGAGATAGTCACTCTTAGAACACATGTGATTACCAGCAGCCGCATCAATTTAGAGTCATCCAATGACAGAGTGTGATCACTGCTACAACACTCATCTAAAAGCCAAGAAGCTGATGGCATAGGATGATGCAAAACTCACAGGACAACTGTAAATACGGCAGTGGTGATAGTGAAATGTACATAAAATGGACAGAAAAAATATCCTCATTACCTCAAGCTCATTTTTGAAAAATGTTACTATTTACACGACCCCATTTTCTGCGAGAGCCCAGATTGTTGTGATTGATGACATAAGCGGAATGTAGTAATCTTCTTTAATCACAGGTCTATTGTTAGGAATTACATTGTATAATCTGAAATACAGAACACATTCTGTACTATGGCACAGTGTCTTACAGAATTCAGCCAAATCATCTCATACAGGATGACAAATAATAATCTTAAAAGACCACTAAATTTGTTTCTAATTTATTTTCTTTATTTTCATGGTAGTGCTCTTGCTTACCACTGGGCTACACTTTATAGCCTACACAGCCAGAATTCCACTGCAGTTCTTAACTGGTTCCCCACTGAAGTTAAGCAGCATTGAGCCTGGCCAGTACCTGCATGGGGGACCTCCTGGGGAAAACTAAAGTTGCTGCTGGAAGTGGTATTAGTAAGGACAACAGGGGGTGCTCACCCTGTGGTCTGTGTGGGGCCTAATGCCCCAGTATAGTGATGGGGACACTGTACTGTAAAAACAGCACTGTCTTTCAGATGTTAAACCGAGGTCCTGACTCTATGTGGTCATTAAAAATCCCAGGACACTAAAAGAGTAGGGGTATAACCCCGGTGTCTTGCCGAAATTCCCCTATTGGCCCTTCTCTATCATGCCCCCATAATAATCCCTATCTCTGAATTGGCTACATCATTCTCTCCTCTCCACTAATAGCTGGTGGGTGTTCTGGCGCACTATCATCCAGATAGATGCTACACACTAGTGGTGGTTGAGGCGGACCCCCCCCACTATGTAAAATGCTTTGAGTGTCTAGAAAAGCACTATATAAATGTAAGTGTAACTAACTAATTAGACTGTCACATCAGTGCCAATTCTTTAGCTTGAATACTGCTTTTTATGTTAAGTTCAACAGCACACAACAATATCATCCTGCTAAATTGATTCTGAAGCTTTCCATAAACAGCCATCCCTAATGCAAAGCACCTCTCATAAAAAAGCATCAATCTAGACTCTTGAAGAAATAAACACAGCAGACCAAAGGTTAAAGGTGAGGAAGGCATAGACAATGTTATTAATGTTGGATCTTAGTCAAATATACACATGAATATGTGCATATAAATACAGCTATCCTTTGGTGGTTCAGTGTGCAGCATGAGGCGTGATGATACATTTCACTTATGACCTTTTGAACTTATTATTGGAGAAAATAAATGGTGTCAGAAATGGGAACTGCATGTGTAATAGATACAAGAAAAACAGTAAAAAAAAATTTTTTATTTTATTTATGTTTTTCATGGCATGTGTTGCACAGTAAAATGCATTAATTTTGCCAAAATCCTTCACAGTTATTTAATAGTTTGCCATTCTTGGTGTTGGGAGTACTTTATTTGTGTTATAGAGCTCTTTGCTGATTGTTAGTAGATGTATTCGTCATTCTAGGTTTCTCATCAGTCGGCGTTGAACTTGACTGCGTTGAGGTACGTATTTAAGGCAGTGTGATTATAGAGTTCACATTTTAAGTTTTTAAAAAGTCCTTTCAAGCACACAAACCAGTTTAATCATTTATAATATTATTAGGACGGACTGTGTCATTTATGCTGTGTATTTTACTCGTAAAATTAGTTTTTGAAAGATGAGCAAATCAGCACATTTTTCTCTTGTCTGTGTGTTAGCTGTCACCATTTTATCTTCTTATGGAAGTACATGCTTATGTTATTTTCTCATATTAGGTGTGTTGTGAAGATAAATCCTGTATGATGACGTTTTTTCTCTTTTTGAACTTGACGTTTTGCACTCTTTCAACTCTAAATAGGTATGTGCATGTGTTTTGTACTCCCATTACCATGTTCAGTAAATGTATTATTTTAATCAAGTTCATGATGATAAATGTGCATCAATATGATTTATATTTCATGTTAATATGTACTGAGTTTAAAATTAACTGTTATTAACAATATAATTGAATGTAATAGAATACAAAGTAATAACACTTGTTATTTATATTCAAATTGTTATTTATATCTTTTGAATTATATTAACACGTTTTGAGTTAGTCTTATGTTGATGGAGTCAGTGTTGAACGTGACTGCAAGAGGCATGTTGTGAAGATAAATCCTGTATGACGACGTTTTGCTCTCTTTGATCTCTAAATAGGAATAAACCTGAGTCCAACAAGATACACCGGTGTCCAGTGTCTATTGTGCACCTGAACACAACGCAGTGTAGCCGCGACTTGCAGACCAAGCCGGCTACACAGGCACCCCCTATCCTATTCACACACACACACACACACACACACACACACACACACACACACACACACACACACACACACACACACACACACACACACACACACACACACACACACACACATAAAGACCCTCTCTCTCTCTCTCTCTCTCTCCACACCTCCCAGGCTGTGGCAATTTAGAGAAGATTGACCATCCAATTAGCATTTGGCCAGAAGGAGCAAACAGCACATGATTCTCCTACTGTACTAAAACACTGAGTGTTTCCATCTGATCAGTCATCAGCTCTTAATTATCTCCTACTCCATCTGCATCTCATCACCGAACAAAGTAGAGCGTGGGCTCAAATCACACATACACTGTCATTGCAGACTGGAAGTATGACTCCAGCTGTAATATGTGTATAATAAACCTAAGAGACTATTAGTAGTAAACTTAATTACCACATAAATACAGGCTCACTGTCACTCATGACAGAAATAACTACATCTACAAAAATATAAGTTCAAATTTAAACTTTAATAACTGATTGTTATTGTGTTCATGAGTCTTTAAAGTGATGTGAAAAAAAATGAGAGAAGTAGAACGGAAAATTATAATGAAAGGTTGAATGAATTCAACATTAATACTGGAGGTAAAATGAAGAACATAGCCATAAAGCCATGACTGTAAAAAAAAAAAAAAAAAAAAAAAAAAAAAAGGCTCTTATCATTCATTCATTCAGTAACGGCTTTATCCTGGTCTAGGTCATGGTGGATTTGGAACCTATCCACATACCACTGAGCACAAAGCGAAAATACAACCTGGATGGCACAGTTCACATATCACAGGGAACCATGCACACACAATTTTACACACTTATTCACACTATGGGCAATTTCGAATCATCAATCAACATACCGACTTGTTTTTGGTAAGTGGGAAGAAATCAGAGAACTGAGAGGAAAACAATGTGGACATGGGAGGACATGCACTGCACACAGACAGTAACTAGAGCTTAGGGGCGAAATTGGGATCCTGGAGCTGTGAGGTGGAATGCTACCATGCTCTGATGAGCTATATTTAAATATTTAAATTTCAGGTAACAGATTACTGTATATCTTGTCTGTTTATTGTCCGTTTGGGATTCATTAAATTCAACTGAAATGTCTGATCTCAGGCTTTATGATATGAAATGCGGCAGGCTTTAATGCATTCAGCAGGCTACATTAACCGATTACCTTGTTTATTTCTGCATATTGCATGAATGAATACACAGTTACAGGAAGCATCAGGACTCAGTTTTTACAAATTTTTTATCACATCATCATCACAGCACTTTCAAACAATTCAAACAACAACAGTTATAAAGGTCAACTCCAGCTAATGTGTTCACTTTAACAGGTTTGTTGCTGGAGATATATAATTATCAATAAAAGAAGAATAAATATGACCAATTAAATTACAGCGTTTAGAATATCAGCAGCACATTACGACCTGGGTAAGTGGGCGACTCAGCAGGTAGAATTGAGTCCATTGTGAGCTGTAGGCCACTTTTGCCTTTCACCTCTATCTTTCTTTGGGAGCAATTAAAAGCATCAAATGAAAGGGCAGCCCCTACAGGAGCCTTTGCTGGTACTGAGAGACTTCAAAGACTGACCTCCTGAAAGGCCAGAACAGCCAAAAGAACTATTTTACAGCTGTATGGAGGGCTAACTATGTTTGTATGAAAGGACCAGTGTTGGGTAAGTTACTCAAAAAAAAATTAATCCACTACAGATTAGTAATTACTACTTTAAAATTGTAATTTGATTACATTACTGATAACTGCATGTAAAAAGTAATCAGATTACTAATTACTTTCACGTTAATTTCAAAACCTACAAAAAAAAAAAAAAAATACACTACAAAGTGAAACTCATATTTCTTTCAGCATTTTTAGCGTCAATGTATGACATGATCAGAAAAAGTTGGATTTATCATAAAACTTGCCTTGAGTGTTGTCCAGACCGAAAATATAAAACTTTTCTAACTAGGCTAGTTTGGTGTAATTAGCCAAGGGGAGGCACAACTAATCTATCATTGTATAGGTTTAGCTGCTACAGTGCCATGCAAAGTACGTTATCTTTCCTTATGCTCTGCTCATATCATGTTCACGTAAACTGAAACTCATGTAGTCATTTACACACCTCGTTTTCCTGCTCAGCTTCAGAGGATGTTACTCTTTCAGTTTCAACCCTTTTACTAATTAAAAAAAAAAATCAGCATTTATCCATTTTTCCTTAGACTGACTGTGAGAGCTAGCGTTTGGCAGAATTGAGAACTATCAGCCTGACACGTTGTGGACGTAATGGATGTTAGGACGGATGCAAGTGCAGATATGAGCTTTTAATAAAGAGATGCAGGCAGACAAATCCAAAACATGAGATAATAGCGTGGTCAAAAACAGGCAATGGGTCAGGTGATCTGCAAACAGGCACAAACTATGCAAGGCAAGAATCGAGAACGAGAAACAAGATCAAAGAACATGAATCAAAACAAGGAACAGGGTATGGTGATAACACTCAATACTTCGCAAAGAGTGAATGCCACGAAAGTCCTTTTAAACTGTGGTGTGATTGTGTGTGGGATTGGATGCAGTTGTGCGTGATTAGAATGAATGAGTGTTCTGGGAATTGCGGTCCATGGCAGCCATGTTTGTAGGCCGCAGTGCAGGACGGGAAATGTAGTCACTGGTTTGTTGTGATATGACGCCCAATAAGACACAAGTGTTTCCACATATTTTCCTGTAAAGCCTGCAAAAGTCTTGCCTCTGTTCACTGAAGTTATAAAATTACAGGAGTTCTTTCATTGACATTCAGTTAAGTAGTGACAAACCGCTCCAAGTGGAGAGTTATTCAGGGCTAAAGAAAAAATATATGGGGCAAAAGATGATTTATTTTAAAAATGAATTTTAATTAATATTGTTTTCTTAACAATAAATTTGTAACGCAAGTAACATAATTCCATTGACATCACTAACTGTAATCAAATTATATTAATTTAAAATGTAATGCATTACATATAAACCTTGGATTATTATTATTATCCATCCAGAAATGTTTAAGTCCATCAAGGTAAAGAGTTAAACACAAACCTGAGAGGGTTCAACTTCAAGAGCAGATCTATGGAAATAGTGAGTGTAAAAACTTTTTTTTTTTTTCTCTTATCTGCACTTGACTGCATTCAGTTTCTCTGGCCTCGACTGTGGTCTTGGCCCTATGCCATAAATTTTAACCTTTGTGTGGGGCTGGCCTGTGTTCTGTGGTCTGGAACATTAAATCCCATCCAATCCTTCACTTTTATGGAGCCAAGAGAAAGAGTGAACACACCTGTTTAACTAAGTGCAATTGGAGTGCATCAGAGGTATTTAGGACAGAGATTAGAGGACAGGGCTTTAGAGTAAAGAAATATTAGCTGTTTTATTAGAAGACCTACATGGTGCCATTTTGTTTTTAACAAAGGGAGATTATGGCTAGAAAGGAGTGCAGGATTCAGTCATTAGTAAAAAGCTACAAGGCAGGCAAACTCAGTAAATCTTTTCATGGCCTTTGAGAGCAACTTTAATTTGAAATGTACATGATAAAACCATTTAGATGCATTTGTTTGTATGGTTCACTGCAGAATTAAGGTGATATACTGTACAGTATACACTATCATTTACTAAAATCATTCACAAGGAAGCCAAAAGGTAAAACTATAAACACTTTTACTTTCAAGTTTACATCCTAGTTGGTCTGATATTTTTTAAAGATATTAAATAAAGTTAAATGGTTTCTCATCTTCTCCTGTTGCATTATTAATACTCAGCTAAACTACTTCACTGCTCCATTTTGCTGCAGGTTTTTTTTGACAGTTGGATGCATTCTCTTGTCTTCTGATTAGGGTAATTCCACCTCTCTGCACTCTCCTTGTCCCAGAAACCTTGGCATCTCCACAGACTAATCCATTTGTCTTAAAGTAATGAAATATCCCAGGGAAGAAGGTGGGGTGCAGGCACAGCATAGCAGGATGCCTAATTTCAGGAGCTATTAAGTAGCAGACGCCTTTCTCACTAGTACTTTTATCACTGTGCTCATTAATCTCGAAGCCTTTCTGCTCTGCAGCACATCTGCGACGGGGGTGATCACTATAAATCACCTCGACATCTGGTGAGGCCCATCCATGGGATAGAGGAAGAAGAGCGCAAGAGAAAAAAAAAAACAGGTAATAAGAGGAGCAATATAGTCAGCTCCCAAATTTTTGCCACCCTTGGTAAAGATGGGTTAGAAAAGGTTATAAGAATGTCTTTGTCATGAATTAGCTTAATCTCACACAGAAAATGTGAGCGAAATCTAACTTGAAACTATGCAAAATCATCTGACTTTAGCAAAACCATCAACAGAGTGTCATAATTATTGATGTCCCTAATTCCTATGATCAGAATTAAACTGAAGCATGTTCCAATTTATATCTTAATTTATATTTTTTCTCTTTTTTAAAGTTCATCAGCATTTAGGAACTCTTATCTATGACTTCCAGTTTTACTAGGATAAAAATGAGGTGACACAGAGGCCAAAGTCGTTTTGTCATTCATCAATAAAGGGAAGATTAGAGACTACATGAATGACATGAGACAAAATTGTAATGACCTTCATAAATCAGACAACGGCTATAAAAATATACCGGAAAATGCCAGCTTCTACTTTTAGGGAATTAATTAATACATTTAAAACAGGCTGAGAGGTAATGAACTTGCCTGGAAGAAGACACAAGTGTACAGTATTTTGCCCCAGACATGTTCTCAAGTCCCTGAGGTCCAAATCCAAGTCAAGTCTCAAGTCTTTGCTCTATTTTTAGCAATAGTTCTTTCAGCTAGTTATTGTAATTAACAGAGTATGAGGCTAAATCAATTTTGAAATATTAAAACTGATTACTTTTACAGAATGTCTTGTTCATTTATTCAAAATTGTCTAATAAAGCACACAAGGTTTTACTTAAATCATTAATTCAAAATGAAATCATTAATCAAAAACCATTACTTTTAAACTATTACATTTCATCCAAAAGTTCTCCCTACAATTACAAGACAACAGAACATTCATAGAAAATTCAGGAAAGAGATTACTTGTTTTTTACATTTAGTGCAAAATGCCAATGTGCTAGGTATTTTGAGCTATTTGATTTGCTGTAGTTTGCTGTAGTCTTTCAGTGAGCGCCGGTAGTAACAAACTCCCGTGAATAAAAGCAATAGACTCTATGCACAAACGCTGCTTACGTATTTCCAGTAGAATCTCACACAGCGAATTTACTTCTGTATAGTGTGCTCCTAAAGTGAAGTGTACTAGCGGCAAAAGTCTTTCATACGATTCATTTTACAATGATTAAACTATTATAGTACTATTATTATTATTAGTAGCAGTATATATATATATATATATATATATATATATATATATATATATGGAGTTTGCATGTTCTCCCCATTCTGCGGGGGTTTCCTCCGGGTGCTCCGGTTTCCTCCCCCAGTCCAAAGACATGCATGGTAGGCTGACTGGAATGTCTAAAGTGTCCGTAGTGTATGAATGGGTGTGTGAGTGTGTATGTCAGTGTGCCCTGTGATGGATTGGCACCCTGTCCAGGGTGTACCCCGCCTCGTGCCCGATGCTCCCTGGGATAAGCTCCAGGTTCCCTATGACCCTGAAAAGGAGTAAGCGGTAGAAGATGGATGGATGTATATATATATATATATATATATATATATATATATATATATATATATATATATATATATTTCTTGAAAATGGACAGCAAGCAAGCCCCTGACAGCTGTGTAACACTGCAGCTTCCCTTCGGATTTACTGATTACTTTTCAAATTAAGTGACACAAAGATTATCACAAGGTAAGACTTGGTTATATTGTTATGGTTTGTTGTTCATTTATATAACAGCACTTTTCCAATGGGTGATGAACACGCCTTCAGATGCATCATGTGCATAATGCTGCGGTGTTTTTAGAGATGAATTGTTGTGATATTTCTTGCTGCTGAACATACTGATAAGGGATGAATGAATGAGGAATGAATATAAAAATGTGGTGTTTGATGCTGTCGTGTGGGATAATAAAGAGAGAATGTAATCGGGAATGCCAAACCAAAATGACTTGTGTTTTTCACAAGTCTCTGTCTTCAAGTTCAAGTCTTGAGTCAGTTTTTCACGAGTCCAAGTCAAGTCACATTTTTTTGCGACTTAAGTGTGACTCGAGTTCAAGTTGCAGACTCAAGTTCAAATCGCAGACTTGAGTTTCCATCTCTGTTTTGCTCTCACGCAGTAAGGAGGATAGTTAGAGAGGCAAAAAGTTGGTAATATTTTGAAGTCACCAAGTCTCCAAATCTACAAATAGACACTATCTTTATGCCAGCAAACTATTTGGAAGACTTGCCAGAAAAAAAACTTTTTTCCCCAACTAACCACAAATGTAAGCACCTGGAATTCACTAGATGCTGCTTGAACTTAACAGCACCAGCCTGGGACCAGGCTTTATGGTGAGATGATACAAAAATAGAGCTTTTTGGCAACAAATACTCAAGGTGGGTTTGGTGTAAAAATGTGGATGGGTATACAGAAAAGAGCTTAAGGTTGGTGTAGGATATGTGTTGTTCCGTGACTGTTTTTCCTCCAAAGGTTTTGGCAGCCTTCTCAGGATACATGGCATCATGGACCCCATTAAATATCAGGAGATTTTATATGCAATTCATGTTGCCTCTACCAAGAAGCTTTAGCTGGGTCATGGTTGGATGTCCCAGAGGGATTATGACCACAAAATCAAGCTTTTGACATGGCCATCCAGTCAAGTTTTTGACATGGCCAAAATATGTAATTTACCTCAATGGTTTTCATATATTTTTTACCCATCTGTACCAAGAGGGCCAATAATTCTGGAGCTGACTGTGTAGTCATATAGAAGAAACTTCTGTATGTTTCTCCACTGCGTAGACAGCTCTAAACAAATGTGTTGTGTTGATCTTTAAGGCTAAAAATGGATCTAGATTTGACTGAGAGGTGAGTGTGTAAATCAAAGTTATGTTTTCTGATAAGCATTTTCTCTAACAACAACTGCCTCTGGTGCAAAATAAAATCTCTGTTAAGTTGCAAAGGTCTTATGGGCCTATGGTAAAATATGGCTTTTAGTCATCTTTAGCTCAGAACTTCTACTATTGCATATCACACAGGCTATCCATGATGACATAAATGGGACTGTGTGCAATAGCACAGTCTATATACTTTCCAGCCCAGCAGTTTTAATGATGTTTTCTATATCAGAGCTTATGTTATTCACCAATAACCCCAAAATGCACTACAAAGTAAAATCCACAGTGTTGAATTAAAACCTACAGTGTTTATTATATGTCCAATTGGACACAAATGTACTCTGAAATAGTTAATTCAACACTCTACAGTAAGTGTTAATTCAACACTTGGGATTTTGATGTGTATGGCTTTTATAATACTGATAGCTGCGAAATGACATAGTGCCCATTATGAAGGTCTGTGTGTTGCTGTGTGAATGTAAGCAGAAAACAAGCTGGCTCAGGTCCTTTGCTAATTAGCTGTTACCCATCAAGGGAAGCTGTGATATCTCTGCAGATGCTATTCACAGTAATTACATTAATGCTTAATTCACACACGTAATATTGGTGCATTTCTCCCTCCTCCCGTTTGCATTATCACAGGAGGTGACAGAATTCTATAGTGAAGCAGCAGAACAGAAAATGATTAATGCATGAGGTGCCAGTGGTCACGAGCCGTTTACTTCAAAAGCACTGGGTCCTCTGACAGTCCATTCATATTTGTGTGTGTGTGTGTGCACATGAAAGAGAGACAGGCTATGGCAGGCCAGTGTGGTTCTTCACAGAACACTGCACCCATTAGAAATGCAGCAGCCCAACAAGTTTAGCTGCTATGAGCTGAGATGGTCTGCTTTTGTTCTGCTTGCAAGAAATGTGACATGTCATCTTTCAAGAGCAGACAAACGGGCCAGCAAGGTCATGGGTCTCCAGTCAGTTTTTGTTTTTTTTTTTTGGGGGGGGGGGGGGGGGGGGGGGTGCTGGTAGGGAGACACAAATATATCTCTGAATAACACAGACTTTTGTCTGGCTTTTGCCAGACATTTAAGGAACATTAATTCTTATGTGAATATGAAATTTTGTTTAGAAAATGCAACGTTTATCAACACATAAGCCTCATATTTAAAGCACATATCACTACCACATTGACAAATGAGTCCTATGTCATGCTACATGCCCATATGAATGCATGTTTGCTAAAGGCAGTGCATGTATGTGGGTGTCTTTGTTATTGACATATGTTGCTAACATCTGCTCTACAGGTCCTGGTATGTCAGAGCAGAAACGCCAGCAGTGACAGACTGTGTGGTCCAAACACAAAAACCCATCTCTAACACTGGATACACCCATGAGTCAGTGGGACTGCCAACAGACCCATTGCATCATTTGTAATAATAAACCTAACAGGATTAAATAAGTTCAGTTTTAACATTCTTATTTAGGACACATTCATTTTCAGACATATTGATTTTCTCTAAATTGTCTAAAATGCATTTGATTAATTGAACAGATTTAAAAAATTTTTAAAGATGGTACTACACACAGAAATTCAGACCTATCACCAAAAGTCAGGACTTTACGGATGAGTGCACGAACTACATGAAATCCTGTTTGGAGTTTTCCAACAGACATGTTGGAGACTCAACATACTGTACGTGTAGAAAATGTTTTCTGCTCTCCTGAGACCCAAATTTAACTTTATATATTTTTTATTTTTTGCTTTGGCACAAAGTGCTACATTTAGTAGAAATGGTAGCATCACATTGAGAGTTACTATTGATCTATTCTGTGAGTAATACTCTCCTGCTTTTCTGCATCACCCTCTCCTGCATGATCCTTTAAGGTCAGTCCATGCATTTGATTAAATAATTATTAAATGAATAAAACCCTGAAACCTAATTTGAAGATTAGAAAAAAGACTAGAAAATGTTTTCTAATGTTCAATTTTGGTTACTCTTTGCCCACTGTAGCCTCAAATTCCTGTTTTTGGCAGACAGGATTGAAACCTGACATGTTACCCATCTGTCTCAAGGTTTGACATGCTGTGCCTTCTGAGATGCTTTTTTATTCAAAATGTCTATAAAGAGTAGTTATTTGAGTTACAGTAGCCTTCCTGTCAGCTCAGAGCAGTCTAGCCATTTATCTCTGACCTCTCTCACCAACAAGGTGTTTCTGCTTGCACAAATCTGTGTAAATTCCAAGAGATCAGCAGTTGCTGAAATACTCAAACCAACCTGTCTGATACAAACAACCATGCCAAAGTCACTAAGATCGCCTTTCCCCTCATTTTCAGATTTGATAAACATTAATTGAAGCCCTTTAGCAGAAGTAACTTCTTGTATTTGCATAATTGTCCAACAGTCTCTGGCATCGGCTTGCTGAATTTTTTGACCATTCTCCGTGCAATATTCTTTTAGGTGCAAGATGTTTAAGGGTTTTCTTGCATGTACTGCCCATTCCAAATCCCCCACAACATTTCAATGTGATTCAAATCTGGGCTCTGACTAGGCCATTCCATAATCCTCCATTTCTTCTTTTTGACCCATTCCTTGGTGGATTTTCTAATGTACTTAGGATCATTAGCCTGTTGAAAGATCCACTTTCAGTTCAACTTCAACTTTTGGATCAGATGGCCTCACATTAGCTTCAAGCACTCTTTGATATGATGCAGAATTCATAGTTGAATCAATGAATGCAAGCTGTCCAGTCCCTGAGGCAGTGAAGCAACCCCATACCATAACATTTCCACCATAGTGCTTCACATTTGATATGAGGTGCTTCTCCTGGAAAGCTGTCTTTGGTCTGCCCCAACCATGTCTGCTGTTACTGTGGCCAAACAATTTTATCTTTGATTCATCTGTCCCGAGCACATTATTCCAAAAGACTTAGTCTTTGCCTATATGCTCATTGGCAAACTGTAGTCTTACAAAGGCATTTTGGCATTCTTTGATTCTTCTGTCCAGAGCACATTATATTATATGCTTTTTTTTTGTATTTTTTTTTATTTTATTTTTTTTTACATGATTGTACATATGATATTTTCAACTGTGGTTTTTGCATTAACTTTGAATTTCTGATTCAATTTGCTTTCCTGGGAGACTACTTGATATCTGATGGCTATCAATATTTAAAAAAAAACAAAAACAACAACAACCTTGTAATACTGCTTCGTCCTGCTACTTTGTATGTGACATCGATTACACAATTATTCTATGAAAATTACCCACAAAATATCTCTACTAACAATGCATAAAACTGATCTGATTATATACTGACACATAAATTATCACTTAGTATCTGGGATATTAAACCTTCTCAACCGAATGTATTACTACTCTACTCAAAGTGTGTTGAGCATGTGGCTCTGCCATTTGGCTGTTGGCATGAAAATATGTTGTAGCCTTCTCTTTCTTAAATCGGGATACTGTAATTGAGTAAGTGTATGAGTTTGGTGCTGAATGTTACCATCGTGCATACTTTTTAAACATGTGGTAGCAGAATTTTGGGTGAAATCAGTCTGTGCAAATTTTCTATATGACTGGCATTACAACTAACTACTACAATGACTCACCATAAGAACCGCAGTATGTTATTTTCCTGTTATTGTAATTATATGTTGTTTCCCACTACGTTCCCTGTTCTGTTCTCAAATGCATGCTGAAACGAATTGCAGTATTGTTGACAGAAAAAAATCTATTATAATAAATTGCATCTGAATGTGTAAATAGTCATTTACATATAAATTTGACAGCAACCTAATACTGCATGTAAATGTTTTTTTTTTTTTTTTTTTTTTTAAAAGGTAAAATGTTTAGGCCCTTGCAACAGGGATCCATTCTGATAAATATGGCTGATTAATCATGCTATATTAAAAAATTGCCTTTGTTAGCAACAAAAGTAATTAACTTGAGAGTGAATATACATCAATAAGTTTTAGTGGAATATGTAATGAGCAACAGTTTTATTAAATGCCACTAGTGGATAATTTGGACATTGAACTATAAATTTTATATCAAAATTCCTAGATGAAAATCTTATACCAGAGCACTGTTGCATTCTTGAATCTGATTGGTAAGAAGGGGTTTTATACAACAGCAACTCTGACAATAGTGCTTGTTGTGATTCAAATCGCAAGTTTATATTACTGTGCTCATTCTAATATGTACTGTTACTATAGTAACAGTTCATTTACATGGACTTTAATGGAAGACATTTTATTTACTGTAATGTAAGACAAATAAAATACAGATTAACAGATTGTGATGTTATTTAACAACCAAAAAATTATTCAGTCTTTGATATGATGACGCTTTCTGTAGACAGATATTTACTTAATGTCTCCAGTGTTTGTTTGTACGGCCAATAGGTTTTCTGCCAATAAGGGAGTTTCTGCCAAAACAGAGGAACCTACTTGTCAACATTAAATGCAGCTATACTCATAAACATGTCATTCTTTAATAAATGTTCAAACTACTTAATTATTTAAAAGTTTGCTGTGTTATAAAAAGAATTTTTAAAAAATGCGGCATGATGTTTGTTGGAAAACAATCAGCTTCTGGCTGCATCATACCACTGATTATTTTATTGATTATGTTCTTATAACAACATGCCCCAGTGTGTTTGAATCTTTACTTAACACACTGATCATCCACACCTGCACTTCCATTTTGATAATTTGTGAGAAAATCTTTTTATTAACAATGGTTCAGACAATTTTGTCGTCTGAAGATTTAAACATTCAAAGTTATGGGCCAAATGAGAACAAAAATAGAACAGCTTTTTTTTTCTTTTCCTTTGCTATTTGTCACGATCTCGCCGGCAGATGGTACTGCAGCGTCAACGTGCACGGACGGCTGCAGAGCGCACGCGTGCACGAGATCACGGAATGAGAACTATTTGCTATGGACACGTGCCTTTATTTTGGTTCTGTTCTCTTTCTGTTCAGGCATTGGTTGATATTCGAGGGTGTGTCATTATTGGTCCCAGCTGTCTATGTTCAAGCGTAATTATGTTTGTTATTTAAAGCCCTTGTGTTGCTGTGCACTTTGCACAGTATTAACTGAATAAACAAACGTAGTGGTGAATGCGTTAAGTATGCTAAGCGGTCTTGTTTTCGTGTCCTGTTATTGGTCCATGTCTCGAATCCAGTTTTATGTGTAACCTCGATTATCTCTTCCAGTCTATACCGCGTTTCCTGTTTATTGACTTCAGTTTGCGAATAAAGACTGTGATCTGCGATTGCTTCTACTTCTAGTCTCGTTTCGTATCACTATTGCACCGGTTTTGATAATAGAAACTATCAGTGTAATCTGATGTTTATTCCTCAAGCCAATAATTTAAACAATTAAAATATCAGTATATTATTCTTGACACCATGTTATTTAGTAACTTCTATGAAATATTCTGTGACTGCAGTGAAACTAATAGTAAAAAAGTATGTAGTTATAAGAGTAAAGAATGCAAGTCTGGAACCACCTACAGTTTATGGGAGTTTAAAGATTAATATGTGGTTTTGTGCAGGGAACTGTGAGTATATATTCTGAAGGTTTTAATTATGATCATTTAATTATGAGAAGTGCTGCAGGAAAATTAAGAGTTTCTGTACAAACACAGAACACAAGAGGCTGTGTTAAGGTATTACACTGTGTATACACAGAATGATGACTTGATGATTATTCAGGACACAGTGTGTCCAGACAACTCCATACCATATACACTTTTCAAACTTTTCAAATTGTGACTGATTGAAGTGATGCTGTGAGTGTTTTTCCTCTGATGAAAAATAAATAAAGTAATATTTTTCCAGAATGGAATATCCACAATGTCCCAAATGGACAGTATGGCAGGGAGAGAACATAAACTCACCATAAATTAAAATGAAACTTCACAGTTTCCCTTGTGGGAACCAGGCAGCAGGAAATCAATCTCCCACAGCAAACTAAAGTAAAGCTGCCCATTTGGCAGAGCTCTGTTCAAACATGCTTTCTGGACCTCAATGTTCCTTCCATATTCTGAATGTAGCAGCCTGAGAAATGTTATGAGCAAACAGCACACTGTGTCCTAAAACTTATCTATACAGTATGTGTATAGAATTGATGCATGTCAAACTAACACGCTCAGTTAACATTACTTTGCCAACATTCTGGCATGTCCTACTTTCAGTGACATTCTGCAAAAGCACATAACAGTTTATAAGCATTTCTATGAATAAGAAGATCACTATAAATAATAAAAAAAGAATAAAGAAACTCACTATAAATAAACATGGGGCAACATGAATGCGGTCTGTTAGAAGGCTATTATGGTAAATGGTAAATGGTGCACTTATATAGCGCTTTTATCCAAAGTACATTACACTGGTTCTCATTCACCCATTCACAGACTAATGGTAGCAGAGCTGCCATGCAAGGTGCTAACTTGCCATCGGGAGCAACTTGGGGTTCAGTGTCTTGCCCAAGGACACTTCAACATGTGGAGTCATATGGCCGGAAACTGAACCGTCAACCCTACGATTAGTGGACAACACGCTCTACCACCTGAGCCACAGCCACCCCTATTAAAATTTAATTACTGATTCTTTCCTAAGGCTCCATAGTCTGTTCAAAGAGGATATTTCAAAATGATTATTCAGTTAATGCACTGAAACCAGGACTGTAATGCAAAGAAATGAAAGAGGAAAAAAAAAACCTGTATAAAGATCAGTATATAGAATCATGGGAAAATATAAGTAATAATGTGCTCTGGTCAGATGAATCAAAGATAGACCTGTTTAAGACCGCTTTTCAGGAGAAGCACCTCATATCTCCAAATGATTTGAAACACATCATTCCACTGTGAGGAAAATCATCTACAAATTGTTCAGATTTGTCCAGGACTTGCCATCCATGTAAATTCAGCCCAAGATCAGACCATCTAATGCACAAGGGAGTCTCCAAGAATGCCAAACTTTCATCACAGAATCTGCTAGTAAGTCTTAGAGCTGTTGGTGTCAAAGTGCATGTTTGTACAATTAAAAAGAGATTGCACAAATTTGACCTGAGTCATGCCAGGAAAATGCCTTTGTAAGACTACAGTTTGCCAATGAGCATATAGGCAAAGACTAGGTCTTTTGGAATAATGTGCTCGGGACAGATGAAAGATAAAATTGTTTGGCCACAGTAACAGCAGACATGGTTGGGGCAGACCAAAGACAGCTTTCCAGGAGAAGCACCTCATATCAAATGTGAAGCACTATGGTGGAAATGTTATGGTATGGGGTTGCTTCACTGCCTCAGGGACTGGACAGCTTGCATTCATTGATTCAACTATGAATTCTGCATCATATCAAAGAGTGCTTGAAGATAATGTGAGGCCATCTGATCCAAAAGTTGAAGTTGAAGTGAAAGTGGACCAAAAACTCCAGCAAGCCTAGTGGACAGTTCTGAAAAATGCCCATTAAGTTATTTCTGCCAAAAGGGGCTTCTAGCTTCTGAGGCCAAGGGTATACTTACTTTTTCCACAACAGAATATCTATTGATATTTCTATTGAATAAATGATTGAAAAATCTCATTTTCCTTGTGGTTTTTTTTCAAGTATATCAACTTTATTAATAGGCACTGTTTCAAAGATGATCAAATGTGTGTTTACCCAAATATGTCAAATAAAACCCCCCAGCAGTTTCCATGGGGCATACTTTTTTTTTTTTTACATAATGTAATATGTGTAAAATAAAAGTGTGTGTGAGTCTTTTAATGAATTTTATGTGAATGAAAACTAATTTTAAAGGCAGGTTGGCACCAAAGGTGCAAATATCTGATATGAAACTAGCATTAACACAATGATATTAATCCATCATTTTAAGAAATGTTCTGCTTATAAAGACTTGGCAAAACATCATTCCAAAAGTGTCTTCCTGACTTAAAAAATTCATTTGAATTGACTCTGCTCTTGACTCACATTTGTCTCAAAATTGCATATTCATTAGGACACGTGTTCAAAAAGGACTGCACATGGCAGTTTGTTCAAATGAACAATATAATCCTCCATCAGCCCTGTTTGTAAATCAGTTTGCATACACTGCTCAGCCATAACATTAAACCCACCTGCCTAATATTGTGTAGGTCCCCCTTGTGCCACACAAGCAGCTCTGACCCATTGAGGCATGGACTCCACAAGACTTCTGAAGGTGTGCTGGGGTACCTGGCAACAGGATGTTGGCAGCAGATCCTTTAAATCCTGTAATTTGTGAGGTGGGGCCTCCATTGATCAGACTTGTTTGTCCAGCACATCCTGCAGATGCTCGATCGAATTAAGATTTAGGGAATCTGGAGGCCAAGTCAATACCTTGAACTCACTGTCATGTTCCTCAAACCATTCCTTACAATTTTTTGCAGTGTGTCAGGGCACATTATCCTGCTGATTTAGGCCAGTGCCATTATTGAATACCGTTGCCATGAAGGGGTGTAGTTGGTTTGCAGCGACGATTAGGTAGGTGCTATGTGTCAAAGTAACATCCACATGAATGCCAGGGCCCAAGGTTTCCTAGCAGAACGTTGCCCAGAGCATCAAACTGCCTTTGAGAACTGACTGTTCACTTGCTGCCTAACATATCCCACCCCTTGACAGGTGCGATTGTAATGAGATAATCAATCTTATTCACATTACCTGTCTGTGGTTTTAATGCTATGATTGGTATAGGTGTTATTATTTACATATACATTATTACTTCCTGTATTTGGAAAATATCCTTAAAAAAGCTGCTTTGTAGCCTCCATCATAAATGTCCTCATGCTAGTACAAATAGGTTAGGGTTAAAGAATATTATCAAACTAATACCCTGTTAGAGAAGGGCAAGTTATGAGGTTTGCATGTGTTTTAGTAAATCAAGGCTTGGGTGGATTTTTTTTTTTACTCTTATAAGATCTTGAAGGCTTACGAGAGACATTTCTTAATGTTCTGCAGCACAACATGACTGTGATTTACTACAGTTTATTGTACCTTCACTTCTACTAATAAAATGGGCTACACTAGGGAACCATTAGGAAGCACAGATTTATTAAGTAGTTGGTGCTGCTTTGAGATGTAATTTGTTTGGCAGTGTGCACTAGCTGCTCGTTAATACCTCTGAGCATAAACTGCCAAAATCACTGGTGTACATCATTTACAGCATAACTTGCAAGCAGAAAAATCTGTGACAAATGTGATAAGTGATCTGTCACAAACTGTCACTAAGTGAGGACCATGGAGAAAAGAACATATGTAATCGTATTTAATAGCCTCATATGTGAAGAACAGTTGGAAAAAATAAACAAATGAAATCAAATAGGCCTTTGTAAATGGACTATCTAAAACATATACAGTAGCGTTCACTTATGAAGCTTGTTTGTCTCATCATGGAATTTTCTAGTATCAGAGGCAATTTACTGAAAGACATCTGCTGAAATTGTCCCGGCATTGTCCATACACACACACACACACACACACACACACACACACACACACACACACACACACACACACACGCACACACATATTTGTCTTACAATCCTTGTGAGGCCCATCTATTGAAATAATTACCAATTACACCAATGAATGTTATGCTACACCTAAATCTGACCTTTCATTGTCTTCAGTGAAGCCGCATGTCAGTTGTCTGTGTGACTATTCCTAAAACTCTTCACTTCTCTCTATTTTCAAAAAAATTATGTATATTTCTTTTCTCTTCTGTCAGTATCCTGTCAAACAGAATGAGCCATAGAGAGTGCAGAAAGTGTGTTACTCCCTGCTCTTGTTTTATTACAGAAGGGGATTGACCCATTTTTTTTTAGGTGTTTGGGAGTGGAGCATGCTGCAGCAGTCCTCAAGGGGTCTGACTGCTTCACAATGAAGCAGCTCCGCTCTTGGCTCTCTCTCTTCTCAGCTGAAGGGAGATGGGTTTCAGAATCTCAGAGCTCTGGGCGGGCCGCTGTCGAGGCAGCCAGCCGGCTCAGATCCTGGAGGTCAGGAATGGATCCGGAGGAGGAACAGGAGATGAGCGCTGCTCTATCTCTTGCTCTTTCCTCCGGATCTGACTCTCCGGTTCAGGGTTTTGGAGCTCGCGAAGCGACTTCTGCTTCTGGTATGGAGAGTCAACCCACCCTCTCTGACTCAGAGGAATCAGAGAGGGGAGCCCTCAATCCTATAAAGAGCTGTTCAAAGTGATCACTAGGGCAGTCTAGAAACTAAAATTAGACTGGCCCGGGAAAGAGGAAGTGGCTCACGGCAGGCTGGATGAGTACTATCCTCCCAGTGAAAATAAAACTTCCTTACACTACAGAAAACTCCCCTTTATTCCAGAGGTGCATCATGAATTATCCCGCTTCTGGCGAAAACCGTACACCAACTGTGTTTATAATTCCACAATGTCGGATTATTCGACCGTCTAGGGGAATGAAAAGTATGGTTATTTTGCTATGCCAAAGGTGGAGGAGACACGTTTGAACTACCTCTCTGCATGGACGGCATTATGGGGGCTGATGAAATTAGGGGCGCCGGCTTTGCCATCCAAGCCATGTAAGACAACCTCGATATTGGTTGGCAAAGCCTATTTGGCAGCGGGTCTCACTTGTGGGTCATTGCATACAGTGGCAGTGTTGCAGGCCTACCAGACAGACTTGCTGAATGAGCTTGACCGTGGTGAGGGAATTGTAGTGTTTCACAGGTCCACGGCTTTGGAGAGGCACACAGAGAGGCACCTATAGCTCAACCTCCCATGCATCATGCATGGGGAATAAAGATAAGGTCTCCCTTGTGGATACCCCTGTTGAACCTTCCGGCCTGTTTGGCTGCGCGGTTAATGTCACTGCCGACAGGTTTCAGGAGTTAAAACAGCAAACGGTGGCATTCAGCCAGTTCCTCCCCCGGCGTGTTGAGTTTGCCCAGACATACACAAATATGAGGTAGGCACAGAAGGTGAGTGTGGTGGCCTGCGTCCACCCACAGAAAGCCAGGGGAACTGGGCAGCCACAGTCACAGCCTGTTAGGAGGCCTGATTTAAGAACTATTATCAGTGCCAAGCAGGCAAGGAAGAAGTGGTACTGATGGGCTGCGGAGGGGGGTATCAGGGGACAAGAGGTTGTCCGGGCAGTTAACCTCCAGTATTGTTAGGGCAGTTAAATTAAACCGACACCCCCCAACCCCCCCCCCCCCCCCCCCCCCCCCCCCCCAAGGCCAATGTCATGCCAAGTTTTTAGTTTTCTCTGGTCAGCAAGCTGTCAAAGGGCAATGGAATTATGATGCTTTCCCTCCAATAAAATGTGGAAAAGTCACTAAAAGACCATCTGGGAGAATGGAAACTACTGCCAAATGTGTCTCCATGGATTCTGTCCACCATAGAAAAGGATTACCAGTTCCAGTTCAGAGCTTGACCCCCCTCACCCCCAGTTCAGAGGTGTGCTCACCATAGTAGTCAGCACAGAACAGAGCCTGATGTTAGTGCAGTTAAGTAAAATCTCTCCTGGGCAAAGGGCCATAGAACACGTACCCCTTTTTCTGAGGAAGGGAGGTTTTTTCAGCCGTTATTTCTTGGTTGGAAAAAAAAAAGGTGGGAGTATGAGGCCAATTTTAGATCTGCATCATCTGAACCATACTCTTTGGACATACAGGTTCAAGATGTTGATGCTCAAACTTATAGTTCCAGAGATTCAAGTATGTTAGATTCAAGTCTCTTAAATTCAAGATCTAAAAGATGCATATTTCCACATAGAAATCTTAATCCCCTCGTACCTTCATGAAGTGCATGGATGCTGCTCTGGCTCCCTTGCAACTTCAGGGCATCCATGTACTAAACTACCTGGATGACAGATTCATTCTAGCATGATCTAGGGAGTTGGCGATTCAACATCGTCGTGTTGTTCTCATCCACTTGAGAAGTTTGGGGCTCAGGTTGAACCTCAAGGAAAGTTTGCTTTCTCCAGTTCAGAAGATGACTTTTCTATGGGTTATATGGAATTTCGATTACATGGGTTATATGGAATTTCTCTGGGTTATATGGAATATTGATTACAATAATGGCATATCTATCATCAACATGTGTAGGGTCAATCCTATCAATATTGAGCAAGATAAAGTTGGGTCTGGGCATCCCCTCCAGTCTCTATGAGAGACTGTTTAGGCTTATGGCAGCAGCAGCCAATGTCATACCATTGGGCCTATTGCACATAAGACTGTTTCAGTGGTGGCTGAAAAGTCAGGGTTTTTTTTCTCCAAGGACAAATCCCTTGAGAGTAATCAGTGTCACACGGTGATGCCTATGTGCTCTGAGAATTTGGAGGTGTTCCCATTTCCTTGCCTCGAGTCACACTCTAGGGGCATCTCCTTATCACAAGATGGTAATGATAGATGTCTCCCTCATGAGCTGGGCATGGTCTTAGATGGCCATCCAGCTCACGGACTCTGGACCGGCCCTCATCTAGAGTAGCATATAAATCACCTAGAAATGTGGGCCGTATTGCTAGCACTGAAATTCTTTATTCCTCAGTTGAGAGGTCACCATGTGCTAGTTGTGACAGACAATACAGCAATGGTCTCATATATTAACCACCAGGGACTGTTACGTTTGTGCTCCATGTTCAGGCAGGTACAACAAATTCTTCTGTGTGCGGAGGGAAAACAGGAGGAGACAACACACTTCCTGCTGTGGTTCACCCTCACTTCTCCCACACTATTAGGGCTGGATGCTATGGAACACATGTCTTTCCCCAATTGCTCTGCTCCCACAAGTAGAGAGTTTGTCAAGACCGTCTGTGTCTGCTGCTAGTTGCACCTTATTAGTCAGCTCAAATATGGTTCTCAGAGATAATATCCCTGCTGGCTAGCACTCCCTGGTAGATTTCAATTCACAGGGAGCTATTGTCTCAAGTCAGAGGGTTGATTTATCACCCTCGGCCAGACCTATGGAAACTGCGGGTCTGGCTCCTGAGGGGCACCAGCTCATAGATTCTGGTCTCTCAACCAAGGTTGTAGAGACCATCTTAAATGCTAGAGCACCATCCATGAGAAAATTGTATGCATTCAAGTGGCAACTTTTTGTATCATGGTGTGAGGAACAACAATTAGACCGTGCAATAACTCCTGGAGTTCTTACAGGGACGTTTCTCTGCAGGGCTGACTCCTTCTGCAACTAGAGTCTATGTGGCCACCATTTCGGCCAGCCATGCCCTTATTGTTGGAGCCTCTGTGGGGTAACATACTCTAACATCGAGGTTTATGTGTCAGATGGTTGAGGACCATCCGGAGACCATGCATATCTTCTGGGGACCTTTCTGTGGTCCTGGAAGGTCTGTTAGGTGCCCCATTTCAGCCCCATTTTGCTGGCCCTGACATCTCTCAACAAGAAGGAGATTTGCAAGGTCTCTCTGTTGCCCCTTCCTGCCTTGACTTTGTCCCTGGATTAGCCAAGGCCCTCCTAGGCCAGATTATATTCCGAAAGTGCATACATCTTCCACCAAGCCGGTAGTGTTGCTGGCTTTGTGCCCTCCTCTCTTCCTTACAACGGAACAAGAGAGATTGCACTGACTGTGTCCAGTAAAGACTCTTTGTACTTATGGCCACTGCTCTGGCCAGTGGCGTAAGTCTTAGCAGTTGCTGGTCTGCTTTTGCTTTTGCTTTGTAAGTGTAGAGGTGATGTTGTGTCAAAGCAGCACATCTCTAATTGGATAGTGGAAGCAATCTCTATCGCTTATGAGACATGCGTTTTCGCTCCGCCTCTGGGCATAAGAGCTCAATCCACTAGGGGGTTCATCTCCTCAAAGGCTATATCCAAAGGCTTTATCGCAGTCTCCCTTGGAGGCGTAGGATGGCCAGCCACAAGACAGTGAGCATGAGGAGGTGGACTAGGAAGGGTCTGCAATCACAAGTTCGCAAGTTTGCCCAGGAGGATGCAGACTGGGATACTGTGCCTGAGGAGGAGGAGGAGGAAGAGATGGAGATGGTGGTGATGGCCACACCAACAATCAACAACGATAAGAGGTACTTCAAACACCGAGCAGGACAAAGAAGGTACTGTTTCGAGTGTGTCTATGAAAAGTTTGATGTGCTTTTACTGTCAAAAAAAAGGTCATAAAGCTGCTAATTGCCCTATGAGCAAGCCTAAACTGTCAAGCTACTGCTATGTGCCAAAGGGGAGTGGGTGACAAAGCAGACAGTACTGAACTCTTTATGCACTGTTGTACAGATTCTGTGAATACACAGGCCTTGAAAGCTTTGATTGCACAGGAATTTCAATGTTGCTGATTAAATGTGGTTATGTCCCTGAAAATGTGATTAATTATGTGAAGACCATATCTGTACAATGTGTTCATGATGACAAAGTTATGTACCCTACAGCTGAGGTTACACTGAATATCAGTGAACAAATGTATTTGATGTGTGTTGGGGTAGTTCACAGATTTCCTGCTGACATGGTTCTTGGATGGGATATAGCAGTGTTGAACGACTTGTTAGCCCAGTGTAATAAACCCACAAATACACAAACTGTTGTATCATGTCCACTGCTCACACAAGCTCAAGCCAAGACTGGTTTGCAGCCTCTGCCAGGCTTAGACGATAGTCTGATCCAGAGCTGTAACAAATCTAGGAAAACACGGTGCCAATGCCGCATGGCAAAGTATTTTGGTACACCTACACCCAAGGTATCCACAGACAGTCTGGAGGGCAGAGAGTGGAAGATCCCAGCCAATATTGCCCAGTTACAGAAGGCCGATGTTACCTTCAAGCCATTATTTGCCAAAGTGGGGGAAAACAAAGTACAAATACTTAGGGTTGAAATGTATGTTTTCAAAATGGTATTTTGTATATGATGTCTGATGTTACATGTCTTGTCATCCCTAAATGTTGTATGTCTCTTGTGTTACACCTTGCGCACACTATACCATGGTCAGGACATCTTGCACAACAGAAAACATACCAAAGACTCAGTTTCTGTTTCTTCTGGTCTTCCATGTACACTGACATACGCACGCACTGTGCCACATGCTCTGTTTGTCAGAAAACCAGTACAGGTCTGCCAGAGTACCTCTGTACCCCTTGGCGGTGATCTCCATTCCATTCAGAAGAATCGCAATGGACATAGTCAGACCTCTGGAAAGGAGCAGTGAGGGTCATCGGTACATCTTGTTTTTTAATTTATTTATTCATTTTCATATGATACATTTACATGTGATTCATTTTCATGTAATTCATTTTCATGTAATTCATTTTCATGTGATTCATATTCATGTGATATATATATTCCTGTGATTCATATTCATGTGATTCATTTTCATGTGATTCATTTACATGCGATTCATTTTCATGTGATTCATATACTGATTTGCTTCTCTTTAAATCCAGTTTTAGACTGGCATATTACAAAGGTCTTTCCAGATTATTACTTGCCACACTGTATGAGATAACCCCAGTAAAATTATGAGTACATCTTGGTCATGTGTGACTATGCTACTCAGTACCCTGAAGCCTTCCCCCTAAGATCCATTACAACTGCCAAGGTAATCAGTGCGCTTGTGTAAATGTTTTCCAGAGTCAGTATCCCAGAGGAGATCATCACAGACTAAGGCACCAACTTTACATTAAGCTCCACAGACAGCTGGGTATACAATCGATCAAAACGAGTCCCTATCACCCGCAAACGGACAGACTAGTTGAGAGATTCAGCCAGACACTCAAGAACATGCTGAAGAAGTTTGTCAGTGACACAATAAAAGACTGGGACAAGTGGTTGCCATTCACACGGTTTGTATATAGAGAGTTACTTCAAGCATCAACAGGGTTTTCACCTTTTGAATTGGTTTATGGATGTTCTGTCCAGGGTCCACTAGATCTGCTGAGAAAGAGCTGGGAAGCCACTATAACATCAGTAGTGGGTGAGCAAGGCATTCTTCAGTACGTGCTGCAGATGAGAGACCTATTAAATTACAAAGAACAAGCTATCGATAACTTGGAAGCGGCCCAGCAAGCACAGAAGAGATGGTATGACCAGTATACATGACACTGAGAATACCAGCCGAGGCAGAAAGTACTGTTGTTGCTGCCCCATCAACAAAAAAGCTATTAGCAAAGTGGCAAGGACCTAAAAGCTCCAGAGACGAGTGGGACTGGTCACTTACGAGATATCGCACCCAGAGAAGGGAAAGTCCAGCCAAGTGTACCACATCAACCTCCTGAAACAGTGGCAGGAGAAGGCAGCAGATAAAGGGACAGTACTGTTTGCCTGCAAAGGAGCCCCAGAAGGAGAGGAGGGTGAGGACGAGATGGAAGATGTGGCTGTACAGAGACCTCAGGCAAAGATAATCCTGGAACACTGGGAAAAGGAACAGATGGAGCAGCTTCTACAGATTGTAGACCAGCAACCAAATCTCTTCAGGACAGAGGCAGGAAGAACGAACCTACTCAAACACACCATCCAGCTCACTGACTCAATGCCTATTTGTCAGCAGCCCTACCGGGTGCCTGAGTGACTAGTTGAACCACTGAGGAGGGAGATTCAGCTTATGAGGAATTTGGGGGTGATTGAGCCATCAAACAGCAGCCCGATTGTCCTGGTACCAAAAAACGATGGATCACTGAGGATCTATCTTGACTTTCGAAAGTTCAATGCTGTCTCCATGTTCGATGCATACCCAGTGCCTCGGATTGATGAGCTAGTGGAACGGATCGGCCAAGCCAAATACATCACCACCTTAGACCTGTGCAAAGGATACTGGCAGGTGCAAAGGATACTGGCATGTGCCCTTAGCCCAACAATCCGGAGACTACACCACCTTCAGAACACCCTTAGGACTATTCCATTTTACGACCATGCCATTTGGGTTACATGGAGCTCCAGCCACCTTCAAACAGCTGATGGATCAGGTTCTATGAGGGGAAGAGGACTGCTGTGCAACGTATCTGAAATATGATGTGGTCATATTTCTTTACAGAAAATCGGGGAGGCAGGCTTAACCAAAATGTGAACGGGCAAAACAAGAGATGCAATACCTGGGATTCTTGCTGGGCAATGGTGAGGTTAGAGCACAGGTAGACAAAGTGGAGGCCATACAAAACTGTCCAAGATCTTGGACAAAGAAAGAGGTACGTGCCTTCCTTGGACTGGTTGGCTGGTACCAAAGATTTATACCAGAGTTCTCCAGTGTCGCGGTACCCTTGACCAGCCTCACCACAAAGTTGGTTCACAACCCAGTGCCCTGGACAGAAGAAGCTGAGTGGGCATTTCAACAGCTGAAAGACAGCTTATGTAACAGTCCCGTGCTTCAAAGTCCTGATTTCTCCTAGATATTTTTAGTTCAAGTGGATGCTGTTGCCAATGGACTGGGAGCTGTACTGGCGGAAAGAGAGAGGGGTCAGGAACACACAATCTTCTACCTAAGCCATAAGCTGCTACCCCGAGAGACTCGATACCTCACTGTGGAGAAAGAGGGTCTTGGAATCAAGTGGGCATTAGAAAGTCTAGATATTACTTGCTGGGAACAGAGTTTGTTCTCGAAACAGACCATCGAGCTCTGACTTGGATAAAATTAATGAAGGATCGAAATGCCTGGATAACAAGATGGTACCTGTCACTGCAGCCTTACCACTTTAAGATCAGACACCGACCGGGGAAAGAGAACCTGACGGCTGATTACCTATCCAGATTGACGAGTTTGTCAATCTAGGAGAGGAGGGAGGTAATGTGACAGAGGGCTCTGTCACGATTGCAGCAGCACTACATTTACACACACATATAATCCACTATCGACCCATTTTCCGGTTTTCCCTACCCTTGGGTGCACACTAGGGCAGGTAAACGCGCCAGTTGCATACTTAACACGCACACATATCCACTCCATTACCACATCCTTCCCCATATCCCACAATAAAAACATGCAGACACCAGATACCAGTAAATGTTTATTGTACTTAGCTGCACGTTGTGTTGTGTTTGTAGTTGTCTGTGTATGTTGAATCTTAGTCCAGGTTACCGGAAGCAAATGGAAAACCCCGGAAGTGATCCCGAAAACCAGATATCACTGAATTCCTGTGTTGCGCCTGCGTGATCGCTCCGGAAACTGGACCGTCTTAACTGTTGTTTGTTTGTGGGGGAGTTGGGAATACATATAAAAGTGAATATTATATATATTATATTACATAACTAATATTGATGAATGTGTATATGTGTCATGATATATGAAGATTATGTTATTATAGATATTGTAGTTTATAAAAAGATATTGTTGTAATACTAATAACCTCTGGAAGAACATGGAGGAGTCCATGTGGGTGGAGCTTCCAGATTAAAAGCCAGGCCTGTTCATTTGTGTAAAGTTGGGCTGTAGTTTGGAGTTTGGAGTTGTAGTGTGAGTAAAGGTGTATTTACCTTTCTGTGGAAGGAGTTACCAGCCAAGGGCTGTAGTGTATATATTTTTGTATAGTTTTCCTCCATTTTCCCCATTTCCCCTATTTAGTCTTTTTTTTTGGGCCTTCACATGGATGTACATAATTTTTTGCACATTTGGTGGACTGTAAATAGGAGCACTGTCAATAAAACAACTTTGCACAAAAGTGCTATTGCGGCCTTGCCATCAATTTTCTTGTGCGGGACCATTTGTCCATTATGCCTCATCACAGATACCCTTACAGGATGTGTGTGCTATGGCGGGGTGGTCTAGACCGCACACATTCATTGAATATTACAGTTTGTAAATGAATTCTACCCCAGACTTGAGGGTCTTGCAGTGACCCTCAGGCTCAGACCTTTTTGGATAGGTTATACCCTCAGAATGACAGAGTAGGTATAATTGTTCCCACAGCGTGAAGCTCACACAATGTTGAGTTCCCTTTGAAATGGAATGTCTGGTTTACACATGTAACCTTGTTCCCTGAGAAGGGAACGAGATGTTGCATGGCTTTGTTATACTGGGGTATGCCTGTAATTTGTGTCTTCGCTTAAAACAAAGAGGAGCTGATGACATGGTTTATAGGTATCGTTTATAGTCAAATGACATGCGAAATGACACGTCACCTGACCACAGCAGGCCTATAAATAGGTGTGATTTTACACAGACTTCAGATACAGGTTGCATGCGAAGGCGATTCCCACAACGTGAAGCTCATCCAATGTTACATGCATAACCCCAACGTTTTCCTCATGGTGGCCAGCCGGATGTCCTGTCATAACATCAAAACTCTTAGATATTTCTATCATATGTGCACACACACACACACACACACACACACACACACACACACACACACACACTTCCATCCTTTCTACTCAGCTTGTCCTTCATGCATGGCTGCGTCTAATCTCTGTCCCATGGAAATACTTAGAGTCAATCAAGCACTAATTTTCTCTTCCTAAAATGGATTCAAACTCCAATGATGACGTGATGTTATGAATAAAAGAAGCAATTATGGCATTGGCCTATAGTCTTTAGTGGCCAGTGTAAAAGGATAGATGAGTTCTTTGCAGAAGGGTGAAGGACATCACATGATATGATAATAACTATTACACATTGGACAATTGTTTGTATTTGCATTTGCAGTGTAAATATATATCTAAAAAGGTTTAGTAAGTGGATTTGGCAAGAATATGAAAAATAGTTTGCATGGATTTAGCTTATATGACTAAGATTAAAGGTAAAAGAAAATTATGGAAACAAAACACAAAGCTTGCACCTACATTTAAATATGAAGTGTAGTGTAATCTTAAGTTACAGCTACTTTATAACACTGCATGATAATTGGAATTACATTAATGTTTTTTTTTGTTTAAATAAAAGACTATAGATGCTGTGACCTTGTACTAATTCTCCCATCCTCTCTCTCTCTCTCACTCTCTCTCTCTCTCTCTCTCTCTCTCTCTCTCTCTCTGTCTCACACACACACACACACACACACACACACACACACACACACACACACACACACACACACACACACACTGTCTTTGTCTATGCCCTTTTGTCAAATCATATCCAATGCACCATGGAAATGAGTGACAAGATTAGAAAACAATTTATCTAAATCCTCCAATGTTCACTCACTGTTTACATTTTTCCAGGAAGGCACACTGAGTTCAGTCTCCATGGAAACTAGAGACAGCCAATCCTGAGTGTTTGCATGCTGATCATGTGACCCACAGCCTGTTGAGAGATGCATTGAATTTGGTCACCGAGTTGCCTGCTGACTGAGGTTTATTGAAAGAAAAAAATACGAATCGTTGAGACGGAAAAGCTCCTTAGAGCCCATAAAGAGGAGGAGAGAGAACTTTGTCAATCACAAGTCTTTGGTTTTTACTTACTCAAAGGGTAAAAGATCATGATTTCCTTTCATCTAGAAGGCACATTTTACACCTCAGATACGCTGAATGACCAGAGAGAGTCGGGGAGGATATTTACTTTGTTGACTGATGATGGGTTGAGTTAAGGCCACCTTCCTTTAATCACTAACTCTGGACAGGCTTTCACCAATAATCGTTAAACAAACGTGCCTGAAGAGAGGCTTTCTAACAGGAATCATGCCTTCAAGTTAAGTAAACATGCAGTAAAGAAAGAAAGAAAGAAAGAAAGAAAGAAAGAAAGAAAGAAAGAAAGAAAGAATATTTTAATTCACTTACATGATGTTCATATTTTATTTCAGTAAATTATAATCACAATTTCACCATAAGCATTAGTAACAAGAGGAAAAAAGAAAGAAAGGAAAATAAAAACAAAGAAACAAAGAAAGAATCAAATAATTAAATCATTTAATTTTATTTATTTATTTTATTTACATTGATTGAAGTTTGAAGTTATTAATCTTTTATGTCAGTAAATCATAATCACAGTTTCACCAAAAAGTATTAGTTTGCTTGAATGAAAGAAAGAAAGAAAGAAAGAAAGAAAGAAAGAAAGGGGGCATGTCACCTTCCTCAACTCCAGTTTTTTTGGCAGGAACTTGGTTACCATATCAGAAGCCTTGAAACTACCTGTCCACATCGATCATCACATTCTGCTTTCAGCATTATCTGCCTCACCGTAATTAGAGCGGAAGAATGTAGGCACAGACACATCCTCTTTCTTTCTGACTCCCACATACTCTTCAATTCTCCACACCTGATTACCCTGGAGAGTAAAAAAATAACAGCCTAAACTCTGAGTAAGGAACCAGCAAGACCAGCATTACCAGCATGATTTCATTAGTTAACCAGCCCCAAAGGAACACTAATCATCAACATTATCCTACTTGGACTTCTGTTTTTTGGATAGTAAAGTGCTGTGAAAAATGATTTGACCCTATACTGATTTCTTCTGTTTTCCTGTATATCTTGTATTAAATTGTTACAGAAATTAAAACAAAATCTAAGATAAAACAAAGGCAACCTGAGTAAACACACAATGCATTTTTTAAATGATAATGTTACTTATTGAAGCAAAAAAGTTTTCCAATACCAACTGGGCCTGTGTGGAAAATGTATTTTCCCCCTAGTTACTAATTCCCCAAATCTGTAAAACTGTACTGATAATGGTGTTCAGCTGGACTAGATGCAACCAGGCCTGATTACTGCAAATCCTGTTCAATCAAATCAACACTTAAATAGAACTTTTTTAACAGCATGAAGTTGGTTAAAAGGTCTTAAAGAAATTCCAGAAATGATGAGGAAGAAGGTGATTCAAATATATCAGTCTGGGAAGGGTTACAAAGCTGTAACAAAGGCTCTAGAACTCCAAAGGACCACAGTGAGAGCCATTACCTCCAAATGGAAAAACTCGGCACAGTAGTGAACCCTCTCAGAAGTGACTGACCTTTGAAAATTCCCCCAAGAGCACAGCAACAACTCATACAGCAAGCCACAAAAGAGCCAAGGACAACATCAAAGGACCTACAGGCTTCTCTTGCATTAATGAAGGTCACTGTTCATGACTCCACTATCAGAAAGACACTGGGCAATAATTGCATCCATGGATGAGTCACGAGCTGAAAACCACTGCTAACTCAGAAGAACATTAAGGCTCGTCTGAATTTTGCCAAAACACACCTTGATGATCCTAAAACCTTTTGGGAGAAAGGTGTTCTGTTGACTGATGAGTCGAACGTGGAACTGTTTGGAAGACAGGGGTCTCGTTACATCTGGTGTAAAACAATCACAGAATTCCACAAAAAGAACATACCTACAGTCAAGCATGGTGGTGGAAGTGTGATGGTGTGGGGATGCTTTGCTGCTACAGGGCCTGGGCAACTTGCAGTAATTGAGGGAAACATGAATTCTGCTCTCAGAAAATATTAAAGGAGAATGTCCAGTCTTCAGTCTGTAGGTTGAAACTTAAGCGCAACTAGATTATGAATCAAGACAATGATCCAAAGCCTTGGAGTAAGTCCTAGTCCTAGAAATAAGTGAAAGACTGATCTCCAATTATTGGAAAAGTTTGGTTGCAGTTATTGCTGTTAAAGGTAGCACAATTTTAAGTTTAAAGGGCAATTTGTTTTTCACATGTTGGAAGTTGGTGTTGGATAACTTTTCTTGCTAGCCCACCCCTTGCTTTATGTCATATTTTGTTTGAAGATCTAAAACTATCTAGTATGAGATACACAAAAACAGAAGAAATCAGCACTGTGTGCTTTTTAAGGGCACATTAGCTACCGTAAATTTCTAAAATCTGAAACTAATGTTCTTTTAACATAAAAGCTTAATAAATGAAACAATTTATGATACAATCCTTCCAACACTTCATGTGATGCAAACATTTGAATTAAAAGCAAGCCATGGATCATATTATGAACTTCCACTTTTAACTGATATACAGTATAACTTATAATATTAGCTTTATAGAATAAAATTTTACATAATCGTTTGTGTAGACAGTAACTGGCTGTGGGAAATGAGTGCATTTCAATTTGTGGATTTCAGTCCAATACCAATAGAGGGAGACAGAATGGCTCAATATAATTACTGAATTAAATTTCTGAAGCAGAGATCTTCAAACTAGGCCACATTGCATTTAGTGTAAAAATATTTTTGTTGCATGGTATTTTGGGGAATTAATGAAGATACGGAAAAAATGATGAAAAGTTTCTAACACTTATAGAAAAACTACTGAATGGTAAAAAAAAAAAAAAAAAAAAAAAAAAAAAATCAAGGCTCCTAAAACTTAATTCTTCATCAAAACAACTCACCAAACTGTATTACTTACCTGATATTGTGAAGATGAATGGCGTTGGCTTATTCCCTAAACAGAACCCGCAGACTGACCAGTTAATTACTCACCCAATGCTTTTCAACATTTTAACCAAGATAATTGCAATGAATTTGCTACTTCACTCAAGATAAAACATCAAAAGTGCCGTAGAATGTCCTGTCAAATACATGCCCCCCCCCCCCCACACACACACACACACACAACTTCAGATAAAGAAAGGTTCACTCTCCCACCAAAACAAGCCCTATGTTTGAGTTGAAATTTGAGAGTGATGTTCAAACCCTCCCTTGAGTCATACCTACCCACGCCATGTGGACTGTTCACCAGGTGACATCTACAGAAAGAGTGAGAGTCTTCTAGAAGTCAAAGCTCAGCAGTAAACTTTGTTAAGAAGACTGGCTTTGTTAGCTCCCTGCTCCATTCCTCTGTCTTTCTTTCAGACCATCCAGTCAAAAGCTATGGGGAATCAGCATTATAGAGCTCCTCAGCAGGTAGATCTCTCTCTCTCTCTCTCTCTCTCTCTCTCTCTCTCTCTCACTGGCTCCCTGTTGATTTGTATTCATCAGACACATCAAAGTGTAGCCCAGGATGATTCTGGGCCTTTAGTCTTCCAGGCCCCTCCTGACTGATTCTGCTCCTCCTCAGGAGGTGCACTCCTTCAAGCCCGCTTAATCAGTGCCTGAGATCATGCCTCTCAGATCCTTGTTGCTTCATTGTGGGGATAAAGGAGAAAGAGATAGAGAGCTGTTGATTTAGACCAACCCCACATTGCATCTGAGTGCCACTGGATCGGATCAGATCCTGTTTCTTCTTGATTGACAGGGGTGAATCAGGGGCCTCATTGAGAAAAGTTGGGCTGCATGAGTAGGTGAGTACAGTGTGAGAGGGATGATATAAATCCAGGACTTTTGGTAGAATGTATCACCATGTGCTCAAACTCATAAGCGAGATCTCAGAAGTAAAAAAATAAAATAAAATGTTTATTTAAAAAGAGAAGTTTATTCAATGATCATCGAATTTCCTACCTAATAAAACAGTTAATGCTTATGTAATTAAGCCTCCAAAACTCCAAGTTGATGATTCATCTTAAAGCATTTTATTCAATTCAATTCAATTTTATTTTTGTAGTGCTTTTAACAATGGACATTGTCACAAAGCAGTTTTACAGAAATAAATATATTCAGGATATAAAATTTAAATGTATAAATTTATCCCTAATGAGCAAGCCAGAGGAGATGATGGCAAGGAAAAACTCCCTGACAGGATATGAGGAAGAAACCTTGAGAGGAACCAGACTCAAAAGGGAACTCATCCTCATCTGGGTGAGAACGGATAGTGCAATTATGAATAAATCCTTTCTATAATTGCATGCTACACGGTCAAAAAGTGACCCTGCTATTGTTAGCTAGTTAACTGACTAATGTTAGTGCACTAGCTAAAAGGCACCTAGTACTTAGTAACTGTGACAGTGATCTACTATATTTTTTATTCTCATATGACTTCTGTAATACTTGGGATAGTATTAGTAGTTAGTATGTCAGCTGTGTCTGTATTATTTAGGCAAATTACTTAGTGTGCGGAATGTTCTTTGGACACAGCCATGATTGGGTATTAGACTACGGGTTTTCATATGTTTGCATTGAGGGACCATTTTAACTGTAAAACAAAGTCCACAGACCATCTTATCACCCTGCAGCTCTCTCCTGGTTTCCCACAGAAGCTAAGCAGGGTTGAGCCTGGAGTACCTGGATGGGAGACCTCCGGGGGAAAACTAAAGTTGCTGCTGGAAGTGGTATTAGGGAGGCCAGCAGGGGCTGCTCACAATGTGGCCTGTGTGGGTCCTAAAGGCTCAGTATGGTGATGGGGACACTATACTGTAAAAATAGCACCCATCTTTCAGATGAGACATTACACCGAGCTCCTGACTTTCTGTGGTCATAACAGTAAAGAGTAGGGGTATAACCCTGGAGTCCTGGTGAAATTCCCCCATTGGCCCTTATCTATCATGGCCCCATAATAATCTCCATCTCTGAATTGGCTGCATCACTCTCCTTTCCTCTCCACCTATAGCTGGTGTATTGTGGGCATTCTGGTGCACTATGGCTGCTGTTGCATCATCCAGGTGGATGCTATACACTGCTATACACTCAAAGTGCTTTGAGTGCCTAGAAAAGCACTATATACATCTAAGGAATTATTATTATTTATTTTATCAACATAATCTACTTATTGAAGTGTGAGCTTCAAATTCAAATACAATGTACAATGATAATCTATTAAATATAGCTTAATTCCTGACAAAACATGTTAGAGTCCAAGCTTACTTTTGTAATAGGCCTACTTGTTTTTGAGTTAGTGAGGTTTGGATTAGTGACTAGTCAAATTGACTAATAACTATAAGAACTCATTAACTATCAATTTAAATATTTCATAATTTATATAATTTGAGCTATTAATTATAAATATTATTATATTATTGTGATTTACACCACCGTATTATATAAATAAACAAATAGAGACGCCCTGGCTATTCCTCATGGAACTTTGGTGATCTTGGGGACCCCACTATGAGAGCCACTGGATTTAGACTTCTAGCTTCTCACAGTTTCAGTTTAATTTGCACAGTTGATAGGCTTTCCATCCATTTTCTGTATCGCTTATCCTACACAGGGTCACAAGGAGCCTATCTTAGAGGACACTACAGACAATTTAGAGATGCCAATCAGCCTACAGTGCATGTCTTTGGACTGGGGGAGGACACTGGAGTGCCCGGAGGAAACCCAGGAAGTACAGGGAGAACATGCAAACGCCGCACACGCAAGGAGGCAGGAATTGAACCCCCAACCCAGTGAGGCAAACTACTAACGAAACTAAACTACTAAACAAGTACTACTAAACTACTAACCACTAAGCCACTGTGCCCCTGAACAGGCTTTGCTGCAGACAATGTTCATTTGTGAGTAGCTTGTAATAGCATTTTTCTACTAGAGAGGGAGAAATCACAAATAAATTCTGTAGCAAAATACTGTAAAGAAAATAAAAACCACTTGACTGTTGCTAAAAATATTTGTAACTACAGCATTTTATACAGTGTCTGTGTGTGAGAGTTAAGAATGTAAATCTAGACCCAGAGAGGGGTCCTAGAACGTTTAGATGGGATAGACAGAGTGGGCGTGGATCGGGCATTCTGAGGTCAAGAAGAGGCAACAGCACGGACATAGATTATTAACATTTTAGCCGTAAGACACACTGAAGAGAGAGTCACTTGGCTTAGTTCTCATTGTTACAGACATTCTCTCTGTAGCTAGCCTTTACCTGTCATCTTCCTCTTCTTCAACTCTAAAGACAGTCACAATTTTCAAAACATGTCAATCTTGTTTGGTATTTAAAAGTTAAGTGATCACTTTGACAGGCAGAAACTCAATATCTGTTCCTTGTTTCTGAGAATTTCACAGTAGGAGATGTTTAATCTGCTGTATTCCATGTCCGGAACCATGCTACTCCACCCACCACCACACCACTCCACATGCTGTGCTTGCTTACTTAGCTCCATCAGCGAGAGAAGTGCTCTTGAAAGTCATTTCAGTCACCCAAGAAGCTTTCTAAAAAACTAATTTGAGCTTCTTTGAGGGACACTTTTGCATTGAAAATGCTCAGGAAGCCTTAAAAAAATATATATATATATATATATATATATATATATATATATATATATATATATATATATATATATATATATATATATATATATATATATATTCACAGCTGATTGATAAAAGGACTTTTTTTCTCTTTAGATGCTCTCATGAGGTTTATTTGTAATTTTGTTTTAATAAATCTGATATGACCAGCAATAGAAAAGACTGACTATAGTAAGCCCCTTTTCTTGACTGGTGGGCCATTATACCTCTGTAGTAAGATATGCAGTGCAGTGGGCTATGTGTCTCTTGATCAAGAATTTAGCACTATCCCATTCAGCTACTTTGCAAATCAATTAAATCCCATTACAGGCCTCTTTGCTCACATCAGTCCTCATACAGCGTATATTTATCATGGCTCTGAAACAGATCTGCACACAACTAATTGCTGCGTCCTTGCTGAGGTTTGTGCAGGTGGCACAAAAAAGGGAAAGCAGTGAAAAGCCTGCACTGTGCAAGTGGTCAGGTATGAGCAGTAAAATTCCATGAATGTGCATCTCATCCTGAGCCAGGTAAAGCTCACAATCCTCTTGCTGTTCGAGCTGAGTTTGGTTTGGCCAAATGCCCACAGGCTTCATGACTCAAAGCCCATCTTACAGCACCAATGACTTTCCTGTTCCTACCTCCTTCCAGGCAGAGAGAGATGAACTGTAGTTTACTTTCTACCTGTGCTCCAGGCGCCTGTCCTTTTCTCTCTCCCGGTTGCACATTATGAGAGCTGGGTTTCAGGCAGAGAGAAGTTTGTGTTCCTTGTCAGGATTGAGAAAAAAAAAACACTACCTTTTTGCATGTTGCCTCAACTTGAACTCTAAATTTCTCATTATTTCTCTTAGTGTCTGTGCAATGTGCCCTAAGAAAAAAGACAAAATGGGGTGGAGTAAAAGAAAGGAAAAATCAAAGCTGTTGTGCAATGTAAAAGAGAAGGTCCATAACAGGCACCTGCTGTCTTCTCATAACCTAAACAGCACATTACACATCACTTACACATTACATAACTATAATCACTGTTAGTTAAAGTGATACAGTGATAGTATTTTTTTTAATCTATTCACCACATTAGTAATATATGGACTGTAAGCTTGGATAATTATTTTGACATTTCACTGTACTGAAAAAAAAAAAAAACAACAGCCCTCAATTACAGTGAAACCTAGGAGCGGTTGATAGAGGAGAGCTCTATCAATTTTATGTAATTCTATAAATAATAATCCTTCGCTTGCATCAACACCTCTTTGAACCGCATATTGAGCGTTCCTATGAACAGCCACCAAATGCAAATTCAATGCTTTAATCATCTCCAGACCTTTTATCTCCTCAATTTGTCATGAAATAACGAGGAAACAGGCCACATCTGGCCATGAAACTGCTTTTCAGCCAATTGTCCAATTACTTTTGAGTCTGTGAAAATGGAGGGACTCCAATGGCTGTAATTCCTAAAAGGTTAATTCAATATTTTTGTTCAACCCTTTGAATTAAAGCTGAAAGTCTACACTTCAATGACATCTTGACTGCTTAATTTAAAATTCATTGTGGTGGTGTACAGAGCAAAATTACGAAAATCGCGCCACTGTCCAAATACTTATGGACCAGAATGCATATTAATGCGCTTGTTCTAATACATTATTGTTTCTATAGTAACAACTTACACACAAACTTGTATAGCAGACACTCCATATAATTAAAACTAGCAATGCACAGATAAAAAGGTGCCATTATTTAACTAAAGGATTTTTCAGGAAGTTTTCCGGCATGTAAAAGTCTTCAGGACGGAGGATTTTATGTTTTCAGGTTTCTTGGTAACATGACAAGCTGCATTTGTCTTATTATCTTCAAGAAAACAATGAGGGGCTGGTGATTGAATGACTAGATAGCTTTTCTAAAGTAAGTGATAACAGCAACATCTGTTGTAGACATTCCACAATATTTAATGGAATTGGGTAAAAAGTACTATGGTGATATTCTTTAATAAATAAAACATTTTTGGGGCAAATCGATGTTGTGTAAAAGGACATGTTTAGAACATGTTGTAATAGAAAAAATGATCAGTGTCATGTAATAGCTGAGAAGGATTAGAAACTATGTTTCCCATCAGCCACTGGACCTGTCTCATTCACCTGTTTCACATTAAGCTCATTAGCATGGGTGTGTATATATAGTCACATTCTGCACTGCATGAGTTGTCTTGCATTGGTTGTTCTGTCTCCATGTATCAAGTTATGCTTGTTTATTGTAAGTCTTGTGCTGTCCATCCATCCATCCATCCATCCATCTTCTATACCGCTTAATCCTTTTCAGGGTCACGGGGAACCTGGAGCCTATCCCAGGGAGCATCGGGCACAAGGCGGGGTACACCCTGGACAGGGTGCCAATCCATCGCAGGGCACACAATCACACACACACTCACACACCCATTCATACTCTACAGACACTTTAGACATGCCAGTCAACCTACCATGCATGTCTTTGGACTGGGGAAGGAAACTGGAGTACCCGGAGGAAACCCCCGCAGCACAGGGTGAACATGCAAACTCCGCACACGCAGAACCGCGGGAATCGGTCTTGTGTTGTGTGTTACTTTATTAAACATCGGACTTAGATTCTGCATTTGCATCCGCCTCTAATTCCGAATCGTGACGATCAACTTCACACCACCCCATTGTTTATTATTTTCCTGTAACAGCACGCATCATGCTTTATTTTTTTTCTTAGAACTTAATATACAAAATACTTTTGTATTCGATATGAGAAGAGGACAGGGAAATGTGTCAAAATGATGTCAATGTAAGTCAGTATCATACAGCAGATGTGACGCATACAATCCACAAAAGCTATTATTATATAACACATTTCTGAGAGAAGTCAATGAGCTGCTTCTGTAGGTTTTACAGGAGGCTTGGATTACATTTAAAGTACCTGACATGCTATTCTGTGGCCCAGACACAGCCTAAAGCTGACTCTGAGTCAGAAAACATGGCGTAATGATGGAAAATTATATTGACGCTATACAAAAAAAAATTCCCCCTGGTTTAGGTTTACCATTCCTTTAAACTTAGATGTTTTCATTTCAGAGCAGTTCCACAAGTGCTCTGTTTTCCTCTCCCTCATTTCTTGCCTCTCTTTATCTCTATAGCTCTCTTTTTCTATCCCTCTGTCTGTCCATCTCACAAAGGCTTTTTATGCAGATATTGATATGTGTCCTGTCTCACCGTCTCCCCTCCGGAGGTGAATATTGTATGCTGTCCTCATGATTGAATGGCTTTCTGTATTACACTGAAAGGGACTGCTATAAATATTTAATCACTAAAATTGATTTACACATTAAATACACTGCAGAGTGAGAGAGGGAATGTGGATGCAGAAGACGTGGTGCCTGCAAGAACCCAGCTTATCACCCCAAGCTGCCGGACAATTAACACCACTTGTCATCAATCACATGTCCACCATTTACTTCCTCCTTTTCATTCACTCTCTTTCATGTGGGCACATACACACATATACACACATACTATCTCTCTTCCTCTTACTCTCTCCCTTGAGTTATATAGATGTAGTTAGCTCTTAAATGTGGAAGGATTTATATGGTGTTATCACTAAGGGATTTCCTCCTGTTCTCCTGGCATACTTGACTAAAGAATAAGCTCTGACACCAAGCATCATCTAACAGACCTCAGCTAATGTTTTTGTGTCCTGTTTTGGAGAGGGTCACAGAGCACACGACGAATTAACAGGAGTGAGAAATGTGTCTGGTAGTGCTGAACGGTAAATGATTTTTACGCAAGGTGCTGTTAAACTATTAATTAATGTAACTATTAAATAATGTGACTATTTTAATGCACAGTATGTCACTATGCATACTGTGAGGTTTGGGGAGTAACGGAACACTTGCACATCAATTGGTAGATTATAAAAGGCTTGCAGCAGCTATTGGCCAAATTACACATATAACATCAATCATTAGCTAACTGTCAGTGAACGTGCGAAGGTGAAGCGATGTTGTACGGTATCAAACAGTTGCTTGACAATAGCAGCAAACGACAGCTGTCCTGAGTTGAAACAATGTCCATGGCCATACAAGTTCATTTTTAATTTCATGTTATCACATTGCTTTGTATTACATGGTCATTCAAATGTGTGAATGAACCAGAAGGTACACTCGTGGCAGCTAATATTTTATTTTATTACATGGACATTCAAAAGAATGTAGGAAAAATCTTTTGTGATGTAATGTTACCCCCATCAGGGACAGTGATCTTTTATTTATTTATTTTATTAAAACAAATCCAAGCAATGAACATGTTTTTAACCTCTAAAATAAACTGTAAGAAAAAAGTATTTTAGATCATATTGCGTTTGTCTTGATTTTATCTGAATATGTGACCTTGAAGTAATCCAAAAATAATCAGATTACATTACTTTCATATCGTGATACTTGGATTACGTTACTGATTACATTTTTATGAAGTAATTTGTAACTGTAATGGAATACATTTTTAAAGTAAACCTCCCAACCCTGCTTACTGTATATCCTGTAGAATATACTTCTAAGACATATAATGCTGCATACTAAAAATATAATGCTGAAAAACAAAAAATCTACGAGTTTAATATGCAAAAATACATTAATTTATTAATCTATTGAATTTAGATAACTACTTTATCCTTTTATATACCACACTGGATCTGAAGTCTATTCAAGCAGTCCATATTATTTATATATATATATATATATATATATATATATATATATATATATATATATATATATATATATATATATATATATATATGTATGTATATATATATATATATATATATATATATATATATATATATATATATATATATATATATATATATATATATATATGTGTGTGTGTGTGTGTGTGTGTGTGTGTGTGTGTGTGTGTAAAACAATACAAGTTAAATAAAAATAAATAACACAAAAAATAGAGGAAATGATATGGAGAGAGAGAGAGAGAAAATAAATATTTTATGTTCATTCCACAAATGAACAGTAAGAGCAATGTGCATTGTTCATCATGTATTAAGATTGCCTTAATTAAGCTTTCATATTTATAGCCACAATGAGTCATATTAATGGCTGTTATATCCGCTTATTAGAGTAACTCTCTCTCTCTCTCTCTCTCTCTCTCTCACTCACTCTTTCTCTTTCTCTCTTATTCTATATGTCAAGGTATGAAATGTGGATGATGCCTGTGTCTGTGACATTGAGCCATTAAGAATAGTGGTGAGATGTGTGCGCTCTCTGATCTGTGGAGAACAGTAAAGATTTTAGTTTATAGTCAATGATGTTTTACTGAGGCTGTCAGCTCTTTCAGCTAATCAGTAATATGTATTCAAGGGCGCTCTCTCTCTCTCTCTCTCTCTCTCTCTCTCTCTCTCTCTCTCTCTCTCTCTCTCTCTCTCTCTCTCGCTGACACAAACAAACACACACACACACACACACACACACACACACACACACACACACACAGTTAATGGATGTCTTTTCATCCTTAAGGTGCAACAAGATTTTTATCTTTATCCAAGGTTGGGCCACAGGGTATGTTGCAACACTTGTACAGCAGTGTCTTACAGAATGACAAAACATTTTGTTCCTCAGATATATATATAAAAAATAATAATAAATAAATAAATAAATAAATAAATAAATAAATAAATAAATAAATAAAAAAATTGCTCTGCCTTGACATACTGTATAATATAATATTTGGCTCTGGATGTCACATCTCAAAGACCCACAGCTTTATTTAATATACACATATAACATAAACAAAAAGCCCTTTCAGACCCCAGTGGTTTTTAAGAGCTAAACTGAAGCTCTTGTTGTTTTAGCTTTTGTGCATTTTGGCAGTATGGGTGTACAACTGATGTGCTATTTTAGAATTGATTTTAAGGATGGGGGATGGTTCTACATATCAGTAAGCGAGAAGCTCCAGCTTTATCCTAAGAATAAATGAATATCTCTTTTGTGCCAAATGTCCTTTAACTATTATTTACAACAAAGAGGATGACTGCCACCATTAATTATTGAGGAGGTGGATATGGATAACCTCATCCAATCTTGCCTGTCTGGAAAATCACATAAATAAGTACAAGCAGACAAATGTACAGACATGTAGGTAAAGATATGGATTTACTATAGATATACAGTACTGTAGATATAGGCACAACTGCATTTTGACTTGATGTTACAGAACCAGGCTTCAAAAAGGTAGAAAAGAAAACCATTTCATTTTTGTGCAGAGAAAGGGCAGAACTAGACTACACTACAGAGATGTGTAGCCCATTTAAACACACACACACACTTGTTTGTGAAGACCCTTCATTGACATAATTATGAATGCAGCTAATTATCCATCCATTCATTTTCTGTATTGCTTACCCTACACAGAGTCACAAGGAGCCTATCCTAGGGGTCTTGGGGCACAAGGATATGCCAATCAGCCTACAGTGCATGTCTTTGGACTGGGGGAGGAAACTGGAGTACCTGGAGAACAAGCATGGGGAGAACATGCACAAAGTGGAGGTGTGAATCAAACCCCCAACCCTGGAGCTGCGAGGCAAACATGCTAACCACTAAGCCACTATGCCCCCGCAGCTAATTAATGGAATAAAAAATAGAGCTGTTTTCCTTGTGGAGATCCCACAAATGTGGCCACAATTTCCTGTCCTTGTGGGCAGGGGTGGAAAGTAACAAACTACTACAGTGTTTGTACTATGTACAGTAATTTACAACATGGTTCACATGTTCACAAGTACTTCCTTGAGTATAACTGAATTATAATTGAATAGCACTGAATAGTACTTTTACTTGATTTTTTAAAGATAAAATATGATGTGCTGCATTTATTTTTAATCACAGTTACAAATAAAAACCACAGTGCATTTAAACATGGAAAACTGTAAGCCATTTTAAAATTAAAAGACAGCACGTCCAAATTTTAAGTAAATTTCAAGACCCAATTAGATAAAGCAGTTTCTTCACAAAAGTCTACATTTCAGGCACCAATTGTTTTTGTCATCAGCAGCAGTACCTCACACAGTGAATAAAGATGAGCATCCATGGCCCAATTTATCTGGTATCTTCAGTTGATAACTTCAATTTTATGAGCCAAAATCTGTGAATATAATACATTTCACAGCTCAACATCCAACTTATAGAAACATGTCCAGACTAGTCAGCTGAGTGAGCTAGACTAGCTAGCCAGATCTTTTGATGGTTTATAGTATGAAAGCTTTGATGTTCTGTAGCAATTGCCTGTGTCAAATATATCTACATACTCTTACAGCCTATAGATGATGCTCAGGATAATGCATAACAGGCATCTTTGCTAGCTTATCTATGTATCTAGAAACATATATGTAGCCCAGGCTTAATAATGAGAAACACTATTTAGCTGTCTAACCAAGTCACAAAAGGGTTAACTTTGATTTTCTTGTTATCTTTGATGGATTTGTAAGTGAGCAAATGGGTGAACTCTATGAGGCAGTGAACTGACCAATCAGCTGCCAGCTAGGCTCTGTTACAGTTACACCTCTAGGTTAGTGTCTCTGCACGTTCTTTTGGCGCTTGCACCTGAGCATAGGAGGCTGCGTTATCCACTTGAGAGTAAAAGAGAGCTGTGCCACTGTGCCACTGTTGTCACTGAGCTAAAGGCAGTGAATTCTGCTAAAATGGTCAGGTTTTGGTAAAGAGTTGGAAACATCGTGCGGAGATCCTTTCCACAGAATGATACAGATCCCCACGTTCCAGGCGTTCTCCCAGAGATTCATAGATTCCCAGTCCGGGGGGCTGGGTGGCGAGCCAACCGTGTTTGTGACTCTGACTTTAGATGGATTGCCAGGATCATCTTCTTCATCTTCATGGTGGTAGGACAAACACTAACACGAACTAAAAGGGCCCAACGTTGGTGACTGAACTCTTGTCAAACAAAGGCAAGTGAAACTGAGGACGAACTAAGCTCAAGGGAATTTAAAAGGGGATTTATTTACGTGCGCACTTTATTCTTTTAGTTTGTTATTTTTTTTCATAACTGTTTTTTTTTTGTATATGTATGTACCAGCCCATGTGTGTTTAATACATTTTATGCAAATTGTCATTCTGGTGTGGTATTCTTTTTATTGACCTTCAATCCTCAGGCTCTTAACAATTTAGCATCTTCTGATTCTGGTCCATATTCATATTACTGATAACCTCTAAGACTACTTTAGACTACTACACCTGTGTACATTCTTACTACCTCATAATAAGGGTTACATAAAGTGGCGAGCCAGCCAGGAGCCAGAGACATTGAATATCAATATTGAAAAAATATGCAAAACGGACTTCATACGGAAGTCAGGTGTTAAAATTCCGAATGCAGTGATCGTTTGTGGCGTAACCCATGTAGCGGATCAGGATGAGCAAGTTGTTGACTTCCTTAAGCGGTATGGTTCCATAGGAAGAGCCCTTTCCGTGGATGATTCCAAATCCGAATTTTACCAAAACCTGATCATTGAGTTTTCGAGCAGTTTAGCTTTAGAGGACTTAGAGCCACTTTTGCCATACACATACACAGTGCAGGGTGATCCATGTGCTAAATATCATGTAAAAGCATTAAGCAGTGTGTACACTACTCTGATTGGCAGTAATGTTACAAAAACATACCTAACTGAGTTAAAGGGCTTAGCCAAGCTAAGTGGCAAAGACTATGGGGAGGTGTTGAAAGAGATGATGTCTCAGATTGGTGAAGATATTGAAGCTATGACACCCGTAGTTACAGAAGTCTCCCCTTCACATGTTGAGACCCCAGTTGTGCCACTTCAACCTCCTACCCCCGAAGATCAACAGCCCCTCGTCTCACTCTTGGATGCCCCTCTGGAAAGCAATTGCTTAAGTGCCGCTGATTCAGTCCTGTTCACTAATGGAGGGAAAGCTCCGTTCCTTTCAGTGAGCGGCATAAACCCAGCAGAAATACAGAAGGTGGTGGTTGAGCATATTGTAAGGAGGGAAGATGTTAGGCCACACTTGCAATCTCCAGTGAGGCTTCATTCCTTTTCTGGAAAGATTCCCAGACCCAGTAATGAAGCTGATTACGACACTTGGCGCTCAAACATCGAACTGCTTCTAAATGATCCCAGCATGTCCCATCTCCAGATCTCAAGAAGAATTCTTGAATGTCTACTCTCGCCTGCAGCCGATATGGTCAAAGGGCTACGGCCTGAATCACCCCCCACCGCTTACCTGCAGCTCTTGGACTCAGCCTTTGGTACTGTTGAGGATGGAGAGGAACTTTTTGCCCAGTTTATGAATACCCTTCAGGATCCGGGTGAGAAGCCCTCCACTTATCTTCATCGATTGCAATTAGCATTAAACCTAGCTGTGAGAAGGGGTGGGGTTGCATCTGACGAGGTGGATAAACACCTACTCAAACAGTTCTGTAGGGCGTGCTGGGACAATTCTTTGCTCTCTGGCCTGCAACTTGAGCAGAAGAAAAGCAACCCCCCTACATTTGCCGACCTCTTGCTGTTACTAAGAACAGAAGAAGACAGACAGCTAGCAAAAGCTAGTCGCATGAAAAAACACATTGGCCCCACCAGGCAACGTGGCCAGCTTCAGCTCCAAAGCGCGTGGGCCTGTGTAGAGTCAAAAGAGAAGTCAGAGGTCAGTTTCAGTGTTATTGAGGATCTTAGGAGGCAAGTAGCCAGTCTGCAAAGCCAATTAACCTCTTTTATGACACAGAAAAAGACGAAGGGGGCTGATAACAGGGGAGCAGCAGGGAAAAGTCCGGGCAAAGCACCAAAACTAGACAATGCTAACACAGACATGTTAAAACAGACAAAAAAAAAAAAACAGACTAACAGACCCAGCCCTTGGTACTGCTTTAACTGTGGGGAAGATGGGCACATTGCCCCATTTTGCACAGACAGGGCAAACCCTGCTTTAGTAGCCGAAAAGAGAAGACAGTTAGAGGAGAAGCAACGCAGGTGGGAAACACAAACGGTCTCAACTTAGCTTTAAACGACTAACAGTTCCATTTGTGGGGCAAACAGGGGCTGAAGAGAGTCAACAACGTCCCGCAGACGTAAACAGCCAAGGCAAGGCTGAAGTATGTGCCAGTCTAGAACATTCAAGTAAGAACCACCCTTTTAAACTCCCTAAGGGGTTGGTTGGCACCAAGAGTACAGCTAAAGTCAACATAAAAGGTGAAGAAGTCAACTGCCTATTTGATACGGGTTCACAAGTAACAACAGTTCCCCGGTCATTTTATGAACAGCATTTTTCAGAGCAGGAGATTAAGCCACTGCATGATCTCTTGGAGGTGGAGGGAGCAAATGGACAGTCTGTACCCTACTTAGGTTACATAGAAATGACTGTAACTTTTCCAAAAGAGTTTATTGGAGCGTCAGTGGATGTAAATACACTCGCTTTGGTTGTTCCTGACATCCGAGCCACATCACAGTCTCTTGTGCTTATAGGCATCAATACCCTTGATGTATTGTATGACATGTACTCCGAAGCCGGACTGACACACCATCAACCCATCCCACATGGCTATAGAGCAGTTCTTAAATGTCTTGAGCTCAGACAGAAGCAGACCAACAACAGTCACCACGGTGTAGTGACATTGCAAGGCAGAAACTCTGAAGTCATTCCAGCTGGTGAAACTGTAGTGGTTGAGGGAGTTGCTGTAGCTAATTGCTTCCAGAGTGAGAAGTCCGTAGTTATTGAGCAGCCATCTTTACCCACCCTGCCGGGCGGCTTGCTAGTAGCAGCTAGCCTAGTCGACATTCCCCAGCAGCGGCCATATAGGCTACCAGTTGTCATCAGTAATGAGTCTGACCATGATCTAGTCATTCCCGCTAAGTGTGCAATTGCAGAGATAAGTGCTTATCAGAGCATCTTGTTACAGGAGCATAGTGTAGTAAAACAATCAGAACCCCTTCCAAAGTCACCAGAGGCTCAGTCAAACACAAAGCACGACCTAAACTTCAATTTTGGTGAGTCCCCAATTCCATCTGAATGGAAAGAACGCATCACTCAGCAGCTCAACAACATGCCCGACGTGTTTGCGCAACATGACCTGGATTTTGGCCGAACAAATAAAGTAGAATACAACATAAAACTCTCAGATGAAACTCCTTTTAAACAGCATGCTCGACCAATACACCCACAAGACATTGAGGCTGTTCGAAAACACATTCAGGAGCTTCTTGATGCAGGAGTTATCAGAGAGTCAGAGTCACCATTCTCGTCACCGATAGTGGTGGTCAGAAAGAAGAATGGCCAGGTTCGGTTGTGTATAGACTACAGGTGTCTGAATCTTCAGACCATAAAGCATGCATAATCTCTTCCAAAGCTGGAAGACACATTCTCAGCGCTCAGCGATTCTCAGTGGTTCTCCGTCCTTGATTTAAAGTCTGGTTATTACCAAATCGAAGTTGAGGAAGCCGACAAACCAGAGACCGCTTTCGTGTGTCCTCTACGGGTTCTGGGAATTTAACCGAATGAGTTAAATTTGTCACTCCGAGGGAGTGACAAATGCGCCGAGTACATTTCAAAGATTAATGGAAAAGTGCATGGGGGACATGCATTTAAAGGACGTGCTAGTTTTTATCGACGACTTGATTGTGTTCTCAAAGTCTCTAGAGGAGCATGAAGCAAGGCTGATGAAGGTGCTCACACGCCTTAAAGAGTTCGGGTTGAAATCATCTCCTGAAAAGTGTGTCTTCTTCCAGACGTCAGTCCGTTATCTTGGGCATGTGGTTTCCAGGAATGGAGTCGAGACTGATCCGGAGAAGATCACTGCTCTTAGGACTTGGCCAGTCCCAAACAACCTGCGAGAGCTGAGATCTTTTCTTGGGTTTGCTGGGTACTACAGGAGGTTTGTTGAGGGCTACTCTAACATCGTGAAGCCCCTCCACAATCTAACCTCTGGTTACCCACCTTCTCACAAGAAATTAAAGTCAGAAGAGAAAGCCAGTCAGTACCACAACCCAAAGGAGGTCTTTGGGAGTCACTGGACATCCGCTTGCCAGCAAGCGTTTGACCTGGTTGTTGAGAGCCTTACCACCGCCCCTGTGTTAGATTTTGCAGATCCCCAGAAGCCCTATATACTCCACACCGATGCAAGCACCACTGGGCTCGGTGCTGTTTTGTATCAGGAACAGGAGGGCCAGCTTCGAGTCATAGGCTATGCAAGTAGAGGGTTGTCAAGGAGTGAAAGTCGCTATCCAGCACACAAGTTGGAATTTTTGGCACTCAAGTGGTCAGTAACAGAAAAGTTCAGTGATTATCTTTACGGCAACCACTTCACTGTAGTTACTGATAGCAACCCACTGACATACATCCTGACCTCAGCAAAACTTGACGCAACAAGCTATAGATGGCTGGCAGCACTGTCCACGTTCTCATTCAAACTCCTCTATCATCCAGGAAAGCAAAACGGTGATGCAGATGGATTGTCCCGCAGGCCTCATGGGAAGCTGGCTGATGATCTTAAATCTCAAAAAGAGAGAGAGAGCACATAAGACAGTTCACTCAGGGTCACCTCTCTGATCCAGAAAACATAGATGCGGTAGATCAAGCTGTTGTGCAAGCAATCTGTGAGAGACATTTCATCTACAGTGTCAGTCATGATGACCAAGATTTTACAGATGGTGTTGCCTTAGTCGAAACTCTTGCCATCTCACCTACTGCTGTGCCTGACAGTTATGGGCAAGAAGATCACCTTGGTGGGTTGCCAGGTATCCCCCACTTAACTGAGGCAGAGCTGGTGAGTAGACAAAGAGCCGATCAAAGTATAAAGCATGTCAATTCCCAGATCGAGCAGGGAGATAAACCACCCCCAACTTTGCGACATGAACTCCCTGAGCTTCCACTCTTGTTGAGGGAGCTAACTTGCCTTGAACTTCTCGATAACATCTTGTACCGGAGACGCCAAGTGGGCTCTCGAACCTTTTATCAGCTTGTACTCCCAGCTGAACTTCGTGACACAGTTTTGACCAGCCTCCACGATCATATGGGTCATATGGGAGTTGACCGCACACTGGATCTTGTAAGGACCAGATTCTTTTGGCCAGAGATGGCTTTGGATGTTGAGAGAAAGGTCAAAACATGTGGCAGGTGTGTACAGAGGAGGGCGCTACCTGAGAGAGCTGCACCATTGGTCAACATTAACACCACCAGACCCCTTGAGCTCCTCTGTATGAACTTTCTCTCTCTTGAACCTGACAACAGTGGAACCAAAGACATACTTGTGATTACAGATCACTTTACCAAGTTTGCGGTTGCCGTGCCAACACCTAACCAAAAGGCCCGCACAGTGGCAAAGTGTCTGTGGGGGAACTTTATGGTGCACTACAGAATCCCAGAAAAGCTACATAGTGATCAGGGACCCGATTTTGAGTCCCGCGCAATAAAAGAGCTCTGTCGAGTGGCTGGCATACATAAAGTAAGAACAACCCCATACCACCCTAGGGGCAACCCTGTTGAGCGATTTAATCGCACCCTACTAGACATGCTAGGTACTCTTCAAAGCCCAGAGATGTCTCGTTGGCATGATTTTGAAAAACCCCTGGTCCACGCCTATAACTGCACCAGGAATGAGGTGACAGGATTCACACCATATGAACTGATGTTCAGACGTCAGCCTCGTCTGCCAGTTGTTCTGGCGTTTGGATTGCCAGTGCAAGGGGGTCAGCATACATCACACTCAGAGTATGTGCAAAACCTTAAGTCACGACTTGAAGACAGCTACAAGATAGCAACTGATAATGCTGCAAAAATAGCACGCAAGAACAAAACAAGGTATGACAGGCATGTGACTGTTTTGGACTTGGAAGTTGGAGGCCGAGTATTGGTCAGAAATGTTTGTATTCGAGGAAAACATAAGATTTCAGACAAGTGGGAGTCAACTGTCCATGTAGTGGTGAGGAGAGCAGGTACTCTGCCCGTCTATACAGTTAAACCTGAAAATCAGGACGGTCCTTTAAGAACGCTGCATAAGGACCTACTACTTCCATGCGGATACTTGCCTACAGAGGTCAACAAGGAGCCTGGCCAGCAGCCCGTAAGGCGCAGGCCAGCAACCCGTGCAAATCCTACTGTGGATGAAAATCACTTCTCAGAAGATGAGGATGAAATCATTCCTAGTTACTGTTTCAGAGAACCCCCCAATGCTCAGGTTCCCACAGTCCAAGACAGTCTAGTGCAGCCTGATCCAACTATGTCTTCTGTGCAGGATACACAGCATACTGAACCTCCAGGCATTTGTCCTGTCGAAAGTCCTTTAAATGCTCAAAATGTTGATTGCACTCCTGAAATTGACAAACCACCTGATATGTCTAATGGTGCCTCAGACAGTCCCCTCACACTTCGTGATACTAACTGCCATCACTATGACACTGAGTACCTACTTACCGAAAGAGTCATGCCTGCTGAACAAGTCAATGAAATTGTCATGACTGAAAGTAACTTACCTGATAATGAACGCCCTGTTGAAGAACAAAACTTACCTGATGATGACATCCGAAATGATCAGCTTCCAGTGATCTCGGACATGTCAGAGAGCGAGGAGGAGATGAATTGTGCTGGAAGTGAAGAACTAGAAGAGAAAAGAAAGGGTGAGACAGTCGCAGTGGAGACAGCAAGTCAAGAGGAGGTACAGGAGCAAACAGGCACAGATATCCCTGTCAGGAGATCAGAGAGAAATCGTCAGCCTTCAAAAAGACTTGACTATACGTAACTTGGAAACCCCTTTGTCACAGTTGTTAAATCATTCTTTCATGGGTTAACTACAGCTGTGGCTGACATTTTAAGTGAGGGTGAAAACTCCTTATATCCTTCTGTCCTGTACCCTGAGATAATAACAGTTCAACCATTGCCATGTACAGGGACGTACATGAGTTCGAAGGGGGAGGGTGTAGCCCAGGCTTAATAATGAGAAACACTATTTAGCTGTCTAACCAAGTCACAAAAGGGTTAACTTTGATTTTCTTGTTATCTTTGATGGATTTGTAAGTGAGCAAATGGGTGAACTCTTTGAGGCAGTGAACTGACCAATCAGCTGCCAGCTAGGCTCTGTTACAGTTACACCTCTAGGTTAGTGTCTCTGCACGTTCTTTTGGCGCTTGCACCTGAGCATAGGAGGCTGCGTTATCCACTTGAGAGTAAAAGAGAGCTGTGCCTGAATCCACTGTTGTCACTGAGCTAAAGGCAGTGAATTCTGCTAAAATGGTCACGTTTTGGTAAAGAGTTGGAAACATCGTGCGGAGATCCTTTCCACAGAATGATACAGATCCCCACGTTCCAGGCGTTCTCCCAGAGATTCATAGATTCCCAGTCCGGGGGGCTGGGTGGCGAGCCAACCGTGTTTGTGACTCTGACTTTAGATGGATTGCCAGGATCATCTTCTTCATCTTCATGGTGGTAGGACAAACATTAACACGAACTAAATGGGCCCAACGTTGGTGACTGAACTCTTGTCAAACAAAGGCAAGTGAAACTGAGGACGAACTAAGCTCAAGGGAATTTAAAAGGGGATTTATTTACGTGCGCACTTTATTCTTTTAGTTTGTTATTTTTTTTTCATAACTGTTTTTTTTTGTATATGTATGTACCAGCCCATGTATGTTTAATACATTTTATGCAAATTGTCATTCTGGTGTGGTATTCTTTTTATTGACCTTCAATTCTCAGGCTCTTAACAATTTAGCATCTTCTGATTCTGGTCCATATTCATATTACTGATAACCTCTAAGACTACTTTAGACTACTACACCTATGTACATTCTTACTACCTCGTAATAAGGGTTACATATATGTACATTGCAAGTGGTAATTTGAGAGTTATAATGTAATTTCCCACCTTGGCAAAAAAAACAAAAAAAAAAAACAACAACAACAACAAAAAAAAAATGCCTCCATGTTTTGTTTGCTCTGTAAAAGCATGTAAAGCTTACTAAGAACTATTTTAACTTAACTTTTACAGTTACAGGCCTGAGTGGCTATTGCTACTGCTCTGCAATAGTGAACCTCAAACATTCATGCAACATTTTGAAATCGCAGTACTACAACAACAGCAGACAATAGCGAGTAGCATTAGTAACAAGCTAACAAGCTGGCTAACGTTAACTCTAATGTTGATGATTGCCTTCTCAAAACAATGATAATTATGGCCAATGTTATAGATTTAAATTCTGTGTCTGTATATTAACCGATCTAAAGCCAATACTGCTATAAACTAAGTTAAAGGGTATTTTAAAAGGGGGACATCCCACAGTTGACACAGAGCATGGCCATGTTGATTGGATGTCCTTCCATAAGCCATTAAAACCTCAAAAAATCATTTGGTTAAGTTGCCTAGCCAGAAAATAGAATTTTTTCAGATTAGTTGTGTCAAATTGTTGTAACTTGTACAGTAGATTTTCACCATATGAATTATTTACTTGAGAAATTTCCTTGATCACTACTTTTACTTTCACTAAAGTGAATTATAACTAAACTTTTACTCATCAATGTGATGTGTACTCTTTCCACCACTGCTTATGGGCCCATTTGATCCCCTCCAAGATACAAAAACATGTTCACACACACATTAGTTACCCCTCTGTTTTGTTAAGACAGTTGCTTTTTGGTGTGCAAAGTGAGTCACAGACATAAAAGCACAGTTTCACAGGCTTTTATTTATTTATTTATTTATTTATTTATTTATTTATTTATTTAAGTAATATGTCTCACTAATAATGTGAAACTGCACATGAAAGAAAACTATGAAACTGCTGCAGTTATGAACATTTCACCAGCCCCTGTGATGAAACATTTTGCTTTTAAGCCTAAAACACACCACCGATGTCAAAGTGAATCAGCAAATACAACTCTTATTATTGTTATTGAGCTGACCCACAAGTCAACATTCATCCAATTAACTGGGTTTATACACATTCAAATTGGATCTGGTAACTGCAATGCAGAGCATCTATCGTGGGAGGTATAATGATAGGCATGAGAAGGAGTAACACTAAAACTATGATAACTGTGAGTCTTTTTCTTTAACACACACACACACACACACACACACACACACACACACACACACACACACACACTATTTAAATCAAACCTTTTATCATTTATCCTATGATGAAACATTTCTATTCTGATGGTAGGATGACAGTGATCCCATCCACAGGACATGAGGGCTCACTGAATGGTTTGACGACGATGAAAATTATGCAAATCATATGCTATCATATGCACATGCCAGAGCACCTATGAGATATTTTGGACAGATATTTTAGACAGCGCTCACCACCTCCATCATCAAAACATCAATTAAAGGAACATCTTTTGGAAGAACAGTATTCATCCTTCCATTATAGTTGCAAAAACTTGTAGACTATGAACCAAAGTGCATGAAGATTTTCTGGTGGATCTTACTGGCCAACACAATTCTAAGCCACTGATGTTGCTTAAAAATCCAGTACACTAGTGAAGAGTTTGGACACACCTGCTGCTTGAAGTGTTTTCATCATTTTTACTATTTTCTAATATTTTAGAATAATAAAGATATTAATACTTCAAAATAATACATATATGGAATTTTTCACTGACCAGAATAAGTGATAAACAAATCAAAGCTATTTACACATTTAAAATCTTTAACAATATTCCTGATGAAGCTTTAGACATTCTTGACATCTTCAAAACCAGCTTCATGAGGGAGCTTCACCTCAAAGGTTTTTTTTTTTGTTGCTTGTTTGTTTGTTTTTTTGTAAATTTCACTAAAGGCTGAGTACTTGTTGGTTGTTTCTCCTCAGTCCTTAAAGAAAACAAACTATTTGGGAAAATAATGATTTTTAAGTAAAACATTTATGAAGAATGATTCAGAAATACATTTATTCATGGGCATTAACCGTACAAATTATATTTATCTTACATTTCATTCATAAACCTTTACCTTTATTTATGTCGTTAAATTAGAAGACCAAAGCTGGTGGACCAAAGTGCACACATACTGTAGAATACAAAATCCAGCAACAGTCATGAACATACATTTTGGTGGGACAGGATGACATTTGTAACAACAGCCTCAAGCAAAATTAAGTCAAGAGGCTGTCATAATTTACTTATGCTATAGACTTCTATCTAGTGGATTTTTAGCGTAACCCTGTAATAGGCAGTTGAGAGTTGACAGCATAGAAGGTGCGCATCTTTAACCAGAGTTTATATTCTTTTTAGTAAAACTTATGTTTCTAACTTTTGTTGCACGTGTCCCAACTTTTTTGAGACGTGTTGCGGCCATCAAATTCAAAATGACCTTATTTTTTTCTTAAAATGGTACATTTTCTCAGTTTAAACATTTGACATGTTTCCTACATTCTATTGTGAATAACATATGGGTTTATGAGATTTGCAAATCATTGCATTCTTTTATTTACATTTTACTCTGCATCTCAACTTTCTGGAATTGGGGTTGTATATTTATATGCCACAAAATGTCATAATACAAAAAAGGCAGGACTTAATTAATTAATCTTTTTCTATAAGATTTTTTAAAATTAGACTTCACAGCATTCCAGCTGAAAAGACATCCTGTGGGGCAAGTCTCTACATGAACTGCTGATGTTTATCAGTATAATGCATGTATAAGATAACAAGACTGCAAAATTACTCATGTTTCTGACCTCAATGGCCTTGGGAGAATGAATAATAAAAACCCAATTTACAGTTTCTCTAACAGAGGTGTTGAGACAAATAAATCCATAGCACTGCAGATAAATTCTTCCCAGGTCCCTGAAAGCCACAGGGAGCCTCCTCTTGTTGAAATGTCACAGTCTCGCATGCAGGAGGCAGAGGGTGGCCGGGGATTTGCAAATAACATCTCTTTGAGGCAGATGCTGGTAAATATGTATGATTTCAGATCACTCACTTTTTCTCTCTTGCTGTCTGACGCCTCTGCTGATGCTGCTCAGTGCTCCATAGAAACAATACAATTACGTCGTCTAGAAGGGCAGCCTGTCTGCTGCTGCTTATATGGCAGAACATTTGCAAATGTAGTAGCATTTGCCATTGAGCACAGGTGCAAAAAAAGGAAAATGAAATGAATGGAAAAGTCATAGTTAACTCTTATAGGTATCACTGCATCTGTGTAATACATCCAAGAATACAGTCCTGTTCTTGTATACATGGTAAGAAGAATAAATAATAACACTGAATTTATTTATAGGAAGAAAAAGTATGGGGCAGAATGAGTTATGGCTAGGTAGAGTTGAGAACAGTAAAGTTGAGAAGCAGATGGTAGATGAGAGTGCAAATGCTGTCAAAAAACAACAACAACATAGCAACAATAGAGAAATTTCATCTATAAGGAGTAGAGAGGTGGGGGGTGAAAGTGGCTAAATCACAAATGAGGGGGTGTTGCCTGTTTAAAAAAAAATTAAATGGCCTATTAAAATCATCTAAACGCAGACATGGGCTGGGGTGTCCCAAACATGCAGCTGGCCAAGGCTTTAATGAGTGAATTAGGATGGCGTGTATGTGTGGGTGGGTGCGCTCATTTCCATTTGAGAAAGATCAGAGCTTAGCTGCATGCACTATTCCCAACAGGCTGAACCTTTTGGCTTGTTTATTAAGTTGATGTGCCCTTCCTATCTCTATAACCCTGGAGATTTCCTCTCAAGGCTACACTACAGGGATAGAAGCTCTAAATGTTAGTTCTCTGATTCAAATGTCCACAGTCAAATCTGAAAAGCACTCTGTATTCATTCAAGTCTAGACAGGACACACCAATTCCCTCTGGTAGCTGTGAATCAGTTTGTTTTGTTACTGAAAAATATATCTTTTCTTTTCCTGCACCTTGACCTCAGTGAAAAGGAATTATTCACAGTCATTCCAATGACCTCTTAGACACACATCCCTTGCTGTGGAGCAAATATCTCTGAGAGAAGCTCAAAAAATTCCGGACTGGATAAGCCATGATAAAATATTAAAAGCCCTGCATGTTTTTCAGTTGGCTCAGACACTCACCTCGTAGACCTGGAGATGCTGTGCTGTTTGTTGCAAAGGCTGATGGGTCACTTGGCTGCAGTAGTGAATACAGAAATCATTACATTCTAAATGACACTTGCTCACCTCTTCTCACAGACTCCTGACTTTGCACTGACACACATTCATTTGTGTTATTAAAAATCAGGCCCAAAGTGAGGGGCTTAAAATGGCCACTTTCCCAATCCATGACTCACAAAGCTTGCCCTGATGTTTGGTCTGCCAAATAAACAATACTAGTGATGAAAGGCACCTTTTAGCCTGTCTCAGCCTTCAGAAAGGGACTGACAAGGCAAGTGAGCCACGGTCGCTTATTGATGAACACTGTAGAGTACAGACTGCACTTGATATAAGAAGTGTCCTTGGTGCTTTGTAAAGGCAGCATAGTTAGTGAGCTGCTCTGGCAGGAGAATAAAAGGCTCCCTCATTAATGCAAAGAGCTTTGTATCACTAGGACAATTCCTGCAGTCAACTAGGGGAATGCTTCAGTACCTGTCCACTTTGAGACAGTAATAGACCTCATGGTTATCTCACTAATCACATCAAGCAAAGCTGATCCAATATGGTAGCTATTTTGCAGATGTATAGCGGTCATATGTTGAATTTTGGTAAATTTACCATATAGTTAACATACAAGTACTTCAGTGCTATATTAACTAATCAGTTGCCCTCTTTACATAATGAAAGAAGCTAATTAGTAGAATCAAACATGGTACAGAATGATTGGCTCAAATACCTCAAAGACAGGCATTTTCTTCTCTACAGTGCTTAACAGACTAGTTGTAATCTTCTGAAGTGCATTTCAAACATTACTAATCCTACCAAGACCTTCTATTGCTGAGACAGGTATTTAGCACTCATTAAGAGTAAGGATTTATTTAAGTTGTGGATGAACAAATCATGGTTGATTCCTGTTCAATCTCTTCAAAGAGCAAAACATTTAAAAATATATTATTCCTATGTATATTAGAGTTAGACATTGTTTTATACTATAACAGCTAATTCAAAATGCATTACAACCAAAAGTCCAAATTCATCACACATAGAACAGACAGGATAATTCGGGAACAGTTCTGAGATTGTCTCCAACAAGGATAACAAGTTTCAGCATCCAAAAACCAATTTTGAAATGTGCCCCCATGTTGCACCATTTCCCAATAGACCCCTTTGCAGACCAAGCTCAGATTTCCACACTAGCACCTTATAGCAGAATTTGTGCTAAAAACTGACAAACCTTGCACATTCCCCTGTAGTTACTAACACCTGATGATGCTGCCTTGAGGGGAGCAGAGCTTACTGCAGAAAGCAAACACAAACCGGTAAAGATCAATGTAGCCCATTGGGAAAAACACATTCTCCATCACTCCCCCTTTACTGAAGACCAAATGACACATTTCATAGAGGCTTAAGGCCAACAGAACACACAGGAAAGGGGGTAATACAAGTTCTTACAGCAAAAATAGCCATGTCTGTCTTGCCTGAAAAGGACAAATAGAATGACTGGAAGCTGAAGGGATTTAAGACAGGAGATATGCTTAACACCAAGCTCTAATAAAATAAAATATAAATAATGCCTTAATGATTTCCTGATTGTCTAAAATCTTGCTCTTGTTTCTTTCTGAGGTCTTGGTAATTTTGTTCCGGCTCATTCAGCATGTTTCTGTGTTGTCTGTAGGACTTCTACAAGCCCACTACACTGATAATCATCTTCTGTGTGCAACATAAACAGGCTTTTCCATTGAGAAACCTCTCCAGAAATTTCAACAAAAAACAGCTTTATTCCCTGAACTTTGCAGAAGACAACAGCTGCCTGGCTAATCATTAAGCCTCAGCATTTTCATCCTCCCTTCTTTCATCTCTCTCCACCAATGGTGGCTTATTTTTCTCATGGAATTAAAACAACACATTCATTTCAAGAACACTGATATAATTTACACTGTGTGCTTATGTATGTAAGTTACAGTCAAAATATTGTAGTGCTGTACTGTAGTGAGATCAGTGATAAAAAACACCATGACTCTTGAAAAGCATATGTGCGATGTAAAAATGATAACACTCTGACTCTTTTGTGTTCAGGTTGCCACATAAAGGGATGTGATTAAAGCTCCAGAAAGCTAATTCAGTGTTTGTGATAATGTAGATGAGCATTGTTAAACTATCAAAAGTCACTAATCAGACCTAACTGCACTAAAGAGAACATAGATATACATCAGGATACAGATACCACGGCTGCGGAGACACAGAGAGAGAGAGAGAAAGAGGGAGAGAGAGAGAGAGAGAGAGAGAGAGAGAGAGAGAGAGAGAGAGAGAATGAGGGAGAGGGAGAGAGGACAGGGAAGACAGTGAATTGTGATTATCTGTGACCAAAGGGAATTGCTGGGAAAAAAATAATAATTTGCAGTAATGACCTCCACATGTAAAACATGTCTGAAAACAGTTAATGCTGCTGAGATTCTCTCTCTCTCTCTCTCTCTCTCTCTCTCTCTCTCTCTCTCTCTCTCTCATAAAAGATTGTAAAAGTCAAGTCTCTCTCTCTCTCTCTCTCTCTCTCTCTCTCTCTCTCTCTCTCTCTTGCTAACTTTGTGTGCATTTCTTCCTTTACTCCTCCTTTCTCTCCTTTCTTATCAGCTTGTTTCCAGCCTTCCTCTCTGCTATGAAAGAGAATAGAGCTGTGTGGAGTCTGGGTAAGCAAACTGTTTCCAGGTGTTTAAAGACTAAGCTGTTCTTTCAAGATTTATGAATGAAAGAGCATTAAACAAGGACCATGGTTAAAGGCCAGAAACTTGCCCATGCCTGGAATTGAAAAATAACGTCTACACACATTGACATAAACATGTTAATGGCATCTATCTAAGCACAATTTGCTCTGTAGTAGCTGTTTATAGTTCAACAGCAACAAGCCTCAATCTGATTTTTCAGCATCTATGAAAAGATATCAAAAACATCCAAGGGATACCAAAATGTGTAAGTAATGTTAGTAGTGTGTGTGTGTGTGTGTGTGTGTGTGTGTGTGTGTGTGTGTGTGTGTGTGTGTGTGTGTGTGTTGCCTTTGGCCATTTCCCATGGTTATCCCTTAATGGACACATTAATGAAACAAGAAATCACCCAAACATATGGTTATAAACACAGACATACAGTGCAGTATACATCTGTCACTGGACAGTGAAAAACAACTAATTTGGAATAATACTGTACAGTGGCTATGAGATTAAACACAGCATATAAGCTCATGATTTATTCAGTTCAGAGGATATTTAGATCTGTATTGTGCAAACTATCTAGAAATCATGCCACTCTGTATAAACTTAAGATTGGGGGGGGGGGGGGGGGGGCAGGTAACATTTTTCCAATCTTCAACTGTCCACTGTAGTTTCAGATTCCTGTTCTTGGCTAACAGGACTGCAGGACTGGAACCCGAAGTGCTCTTCTGCTGTGTATTCTGAGATGCTTTTCTGCTCAGCATAGTTGTAAAGACTGGCTACTGATTTACTGTAGCCTTCCTGTCAGCTCGAATAAGTCTGACTATTCCACACTGACATCTCTCATCAACAAGGTGTTGATGACCCACAGACCTGCCACTAACTGGATGTTTTTTTTTTTCCACACCATTCTGTGTAAACTCTAGTGGTTGTTTTGTGTGAAGGTTTATGAAATACTCAAACAAGCCCTGATACCAACAACCATGCCATGGTCAAAGTCAATAACATTGATCTCCATTAGGATGTTTGAAACTCTTGACCTATATCTGCATGATTGTATGCATTTCACTGCTGTGAATGATACGTCATCCTTGAGTGCAGTTTACTTATAGCTTATAACTACAAAAATAACATGCTATAAAAACAGTGATGGTATAAATGAGTGTTGGAACAACAAAGTTCAGTGTTTCTGAATTTTTTTTTTTTTTTTTACAATTCATTAATGCTGTGGAGATTCTAGGAGCTCACGGCAAGCAGCAAATGCATAAATTTAAAAAAAAAAATCAGTTTGCATCTGCTCAACTGCTGCTGTGTGGTTGGGTTGACTGATTTTGTACTAATAACTGCCTGCTATCACACTGATGGTACCTCAGTGGGTACAGGCTAATTAACCAGAGGCTTTCATTTTAGCACAAGTCATAGTATTTGTCTAGGGCAGTTGCATTAAAATGTAATTATCTTTTTGTAGTCCCACTATTCCTTCCATACATGAGACAGAAGTACTTGACCACCTATAAATTACTTAAAGAAAGATGAGTGTATACAACACAATAAAACCTATTGCTAGATAGAAGCTGAGATGTACATTCTGATACAAATAGGCTGAGTAAGCAGGAAAGAAATCAATTTCTGTGCCTGGGTTAAAACAGATAGCTACAGTATCTCACAAAAGTGAGTACACCCCTCACATTTTTGTAAATATTTGATTATATCTTTTCATGTGACAGCAGTGAAGAAATGACACTTTGCTACAATGTAAAGTAGTGAGTGTACAGCTTGTGGAACAGTAATTTGCTGTTCCCTCAAAATAACTCAACACACAGCCATTAATGTCTAAACCGCTGGCAACAAAAGTGAGTACACCCCTAATTGAAAATGTCCAAATTGGGCCCAAAGTTTCAATATTTTGTGTGGCCACCATTATTTTCCAGCACTGCCTTAATCCTCTTAGGCGTGGAGTTTACCAGAGCTTCACAGTTTGCCACTGGAGTCCTCTTCCACTCCTCCATGATGACATCATGGAGCTGGTGGATGTTAGAGAATTTGTGCTCCTCCACCTTCCATTTGAGGATGCCCCACAAATGCTCAATAGGGTTTAGTCCATCACCTTCACCCTCAGCTTCTTTAGCAAAGCAGTGGACATCTTGGAGGTGTGTTTGGGGTCATTATCATGCTGGAATACTGCCCTGCGGCCCAGTCTCCGAAGGGAGGGGATCATGTTCTGCTTCAGTAAGTCATAGTACATGTTGGCATTCATGGTTCCCTCCATGAACTGTAGCTCCCCAATGCCGGCAGCACACATGCAGCCCCAGACCATGGCACTCCCACCACCTGACTGACTGCTTGACTGTAGGCAAGACACACTTGTCTTTGTACTCCTCACCACACACGCTTGACACCATCTGAACCAAATAAGTTTATCTTAGTCCCATCAGACCACAGGACATGGTTCCAGTAATCCATGTCCTTAGTCTGCTTGTCTTCAGCAAACTGTTTGCAGGCTTTCTTGCACATCATCTTTAGAAGAGGCTTCCTTCTGGGACGACAGCCATGTAGACCAATTTGAGGCAGTGTGCGGCGTATGGTCTGAGCACTGACAGGCTGACCCCCCACCCCTTCAACCTCTACAGCAATGCTGGCAGCACTCATACATCTATTTCCCAAACACAACCTCTGGATATGACGCTGAGCACATGCACTCAACTTCTTTGGTTGACCATGGCGAGGCCTCTTCTGAGTGGAACCTGTCCTGTTAAACCGCTGTATGGTCTTGGCCACGATGCTGCAGCTCAGTGTCAGGGTCTTGGCAATCTTCTTATAGCCTAGGCCATCTTTATGTAGAGCAACAATTCTTTTTTGTCAGATCCTCAGAGAGTTCTTTGCCATGAGGTGCCATGTTGAACGTCCAGTGACCAGTATGAGTTAGTGTGAGAGCGATGACACCAAATTTAACACACCTGCTCCCCATTCACACCAGAGACCTTGTAACACTAACAAGTCACATGACACCGGGGAGGGAAAATGGCTAATTGGGCCCAATTTGGACATTTTAACTTAGGGGTGTACTCACTTTTGTTGCCAGCGGTTTAGACATTAATGGCTGTGTGTTGAGTTATTTTGAGGGGACAGCAAATTTACACTGTTACACAAGCTGTACACTCACTACTTTACATTGTAGCAAAATGTCATTTCTTCAGTGTTGTCGCATGAAAAGTTATAATCAAATATTTACAAAAATGTGAGGGGTGTACTCACTTTTGTGAGATACTGTATTATAAGCATATCACTAATTTTGACTTGATTAGAATTGATGATTGATGTCTCTTCCTTCCAGTATAGTCTTGCCCAAAATGGTTTATAAAATTTTAAATCTCTCAACTAAAGAGATCAATACTGCTGTCAATACTTAACCAGTTTTAGCAAAAGTAATTACGCTTTAGTGTGGCACAATGGTTTAGAGGGTAGCATTGCTGCCTCATAGCTCTTCCTAAACTTAGATTACTGTCTGTACAGAGTTTCTTTTTATGTTCACCTCATGTCTGTGTGGGATTCTTGCTGGCCCTCTGGTTTCCTTACACCTACCAAAAACATGCTGCTTGGTAAATTGGCTATAATAAATTGCCCCAAGGTGTGCATGAGTATGTGAATATGTGTGTGGGTGTAGCATTCAGGGTTTATTTCCACCTAATGCCCAGTGTTCCTGGGATAGGCTCTGGATCCACCACAATCTTGACCAGGATAAAGCAGTTACTGAAATTGAATTAGTAATTAGGCCCTAAAGCCAGTAATTAAATTTTGAACACTTTGCATTAGTTGCAGGTTTAATTGATTTTTTTTTCTCTGATTGGCCAGGAGGAGAAAAAGGATGCAAGGTGAAAGGTGTTTGGATTTTTTCCCTTTATATCTCAGCTCAATGAAAAATATAACAAATAAAACAGAACATCCAGTTCAACTGCTTGGCTCCAGTTAACTTTTTTCAGCTCAGTAGACCTCCTTGTCTAGGAGCCTACTCAGAAAAAGACAGGCACATACAGTCCCCCCTGCAACTGAAATTTGTTTGTGCTATACACCAAAGACTTTTGGGTTTTGAGATAAAAAGATGAATATGAGAAGAGAGTTTAAAATATCAGCTTTATTTCCTGGTATTCATATGTAGATGTGTTAAACAACAGAGACAAAGCACATTTTGTCTGAGACCACCAAATTTGTAGGCAAACAAAAGTATAGCAACAGATAAGTCTTGAAGTAAATTGAAGTAAATAACACTTAATAGTTGGTTGCATATCCCTCGCTTGCAATAACTGCATCAAGCCTGCGATCCAGGTTTTTACCACAGCCTCTGTCAATTGTTGTTTGTTTTGGGGGTTTCTCCCTTCAGGCTCCTCTTCAGGAGGTAAAATGCATGCTCAATTGGATGCTCAAAACCGAAATGTTTTCAGTCTACAGTAAAAACAAATTAATTGGCCTTGCCATTCCAATTGTTTTGGAGGGGACTGTAAGTATGCTTCTGTTAATAATGCATGTGTGTATACATCAATTGTTACCTGGTCATTCCCCCCTGACCCCTCATTCCTTCTGCAGCTGATGCTTTACCATGCCCCTGATGCTACAATAATCCACTTGAGGGCAGTGTGACAAACAAACCTGGCCACCTCATAATTTTATTATTGCTGATTATGAGGAGGAGGAGGAGGAGGAGGAGGGTGTGTGGAAAGAGCAATGGAAGAGCCATAGAATGAATAAAGGGATAAAATATTAAATAAGAAAGGTAATGGGAGAGCTGAAGGTGTGAGAAGAACTTGTGGAGGTGAGAGAATGATTATAGAATTGTGAACATTGTATATATTGATAGATGTATTTAATGATAGAGGCTTCAAATCACTTCTGTAAGTCTCTCTCTCTCTGCATCTGCTAAATAATATAAATGTAAATGTAATGTAAATGTGAACATGTGTTCACATGTTCAATGTGTTGAGGCATGTAGCAAACAGAGAGTTATTTGATTCCCATTTGCTTAACAGTTTTCTACTCTTTCCATCTCTGAATGGATTGTGGATAAGATTAATCTCAGTGGGGGCAACTTGTGAGAGTCTTCCTCTCCCACAGCTGCCCCTACAACAAGGGTTTCAACCTTGTGAACAGAAAATGAGCATGTATTGTAAATCTCCTGATTACTGATTACAGCTTTTTTCCCTGTTCCTTCACAAGCACTTACTTGAGTTCTCCACACCACCTACGCTGAAACCTCTGGAGAGTCCCTTTTGCCTGTGATATGATATCAATATAGCTTTTTAAGCATTTGCACTGTGTTGTATAAGCATTCACCTTCCTTGGAACATTTCTACATTTTGTATTGTTACCACCTGGAATTTGTTGAATTTAATTTGTGCAATATGTCTAGCATTATAACTATAACTATATATATATATATATATATATATATATATATATATATATATATATATATATATATAAAGAATATTGCGGCACAAAGGTTCATTAAAAAAAATAGCAGAGATGATTTGGTTGCATAAGCATTCACCCCCCTGGTTTAATACTTTGTAGAACTATCTCTGACTGTAATTAAGCTACTTTCTGGGATATGTCTCTATCAGTTTTGCACATCTGGATTCCAATATTTTTTGTTAATTCTTCTTGGTGAATTAGTTTTTTAACCACTTCAGTGAAGATTTGGCAGTATGCTTAGGGTTGTTTTCCTGTTAGAAGGTGAACATCCACCCCAGTCACATGCTGAGTGGAACAGGTTTTCCTCTAGAATTGCCCTATATTTAGCTCCAGCCACCTTGTTCTCAACCCTCAACAGTTTCTCAGTCACTTCTGAAAAAAAAGCATCATAAAACATGGTGCTACCACCACCATGCTCACTGTGATGGTGCTCTCAGGGTGATGAGTAGTGTTTTCTTCCACCCAATGTAATGCTTGGTGCCAAGGCCAAAAAATTAAAAGATTTTGATCTTAACAGACTACAGAACCTCCTTCCACATGTTTTCTGAGTCTCCAACATGGGTTTGGTTTTCTGTGAACAGCTGTGAACATCTGCTGTAGATCTCTTTAGCTCCTTGAGAGTTCCCCTTGGCCTAACTAATGACCTGATCACTTTTGGTGGACAGCCTTCTCTAAGCAGTGTTGTGGTTATGTGGTATTTTTTATAATAATCAAACCCCACTATCTATTATAATGTTGTGGACTAGCTTTTATTCGGAGTAAACTGTGTTTTTTTAAACAGTCCAGAACCTTTTGTAGGTCCTTTGATCTTATATAAATAGCTACATTTTCATTTTGCCTCTGACTCTGGATGTCAGCCACAATGTCCTGAAATAACTTTCATCTCTCCCACTGGAAGTGACACTGCTGTTTTTTCCCACTCATTAACTTCACTGTCTTCATCTCAGCTGCTTACACCCCCTGACACTCTTCTCCCGCTCAACAATTTAGCCAGTAACTGACTGAACCTGAAGTCAACTGGAAAACATATTTCTGTGTGTGTGTGTGTATGCTGTACTGTGTCCTTTCTTTCTATGTGTGCGTCCAATAGTGTGAGTTCTGCTTTTATTCCAATCAAGTAAAGTATTTACTTGGTCAGCATTTCTCTGGGCTGCCTGGCATAGTGTTTGCACTGGCTGGACACTGAGCTGAATGGCTCTAATAAATAGCTGAGTGCTTGCAGAGGCCTGAGCTGCTCAGGCCTGTCAGAACGTGTAAAGAAGGCAGTCGAGCACAGGCCCGAGCTCAGCAGCCTCAGCACGAAGTCAACTCATGGATCAGTGAATGTGAGAGGTAGAATTACACTCTCTCAGAGTCTTAGTGTTAAGAGAATAGTCGCAAAAAAGCACTGTGGTCTAATAGAGGATTATGGGTTAAGATACAGGATGAGAAAAAAAAAAAAGTGAAAGTTAATAGAATCAATAAAGTATATCAGTATTCATTCATTCATTCATTCATTCATTCATTTATTCATCTGTCTATATATCTATGTAAGAATAAAAAAAATCTGAAGAATTATTGGCCTGACTTATTTATCTACAGCATTTACTGCATTGTCAATGTTAAAAGCCTGTGCTTTCTAGTGGCTGAAACTACCCCTGGTCTGCAGCATCTCCAACAGTCATTTAAACACTGATAGAAAGCTTTGCTAATAACTTTTCAAAATATAATGTTATAATACTGTAGGATAGCTAGAGCAAACACTTCGCAAAGTGACATAAATAATATTACAAGCCCTCTTGGCAATGTTAATTTTTTACTAACATCAACAATGATGTTGTCTAACTTGATTTGTTTTTTTTTTTGTTTTTTTTTTCATTTTAACATTTGGGGAAATTGAGAATAAGCCTAGCTGCTACACTGGTGTTTTTGAATTTATAGCAATTAATGGTATAGCTCTGCTACAATGTAAAGTCAGCATTCTTCCAACTCACTGCAAAGTTCCCTAGAACATAACTTGAAAATGATCAGCAATTTCTGTGATTTCATTCATTACATAATTTATCAAGTTTTACAGTTTCAGAAATCTTATTTGTTTGTTTATTAACAGCAAAAGCCTGCTTTGAATTTATTTTATATTGGTGCTATGAGGACTGTAAAGCTGATAGCATGCCTTTGATTCCTTTAGACCTATACACCAAAAGAGTTTAAAATAAAACAGTAAAATATTTGTCTGTTTCGTCTGCATTCTTATGAAATGCTGACATATCAGGTGAAATAAAGGAGCTACTGAAATAATAGCAATATAGATGTAATGAGGAAATATCAAAACACGTGTTATAAAAAAAAAAAATACTATATGTTTTCATACTGTATCAGAAAAAGCACTGATGGGACAACCTCTAAGAGACAATAACATTCAAAATGTCAACAGCATTTTTTTCTGTTTATGGCTATTTAGCTCCCGATTCAAATATGGGTATAAATATTCAGTATGGCCTAATAGAATATTTCTCCCATGGTTTCATCCATCCATTTGGGTGTTTTTATTTATATCAAAGTCAAAACCATCCAAGGTAATTCCTTTACATGTGTGTTTTTTTTTTTGTTGGTTTTTTTTTTTTTTTTTTTTTTTTTTACATTAAATTGAAGTTGACAGAAAGACAGAATGGAAAACAAGTATTATTAAGAGAGTGATGTGGTGGTGTGGTTTTTAACTACTTTCTGCAATGAATGGAATATGCAGTGAGTGAACACTGAAATATTAAAGCTTAATAAATCAATATATATATATATATATATATATATATATATATATATATATATATATATATATATATATATATATATATATATATATATATATATATATATATATATACTCACTGTCATATTTTATTAGGAACATTAGGACATGCAAGTTCAGAGGAGAATGTCCAAACTGGTTTGCGCAGGGAGGGCTACAGTAAATAATCACTCTTTACAATTGTGGTGAGCAAAAAGCATCTCAAAATGCAAGGCACATCGGACCTTGAGGCAGATGGGCTACAAAAGCAGAAGACCACATTGGGTTCCACTCCTGGCAGCCAAGAACAGGAATCTGAGGCTGCACTGGGCACAGACTCACCAAAACTGGAGAGCTGAAGATTGGAAAAAGATCAAGCGATGAGTTACAGTAGCCTTTCTGTCAGCTTGAATAAGTCTGCCCATTCTTTTCTGACATTTCTCATCAACAAAGTGTTTTTGTCCACAGATCTCTAGAGACTGTTGTGCATGAGAAGCCCAGGTGATCAGCAGTTTCTGAAATACTGAAACAAACTTGTTTAGGACGGACAACCATATCACGGTTAAAACCACTGTGACCACTTTTTTCCATTCAGGTTTGATGTGAACATCAACTGAAGCTTTCGACATATACCTGAGTTTATAGAGTATTGCACTACTGATTATATATATATATATATATATATATATATATATATATATATATATACACATCCATCTTCTATACCGCTTATCATTCCTTCAGGGTCATGGGGAAACCTGGAGCCTATCCCAGGGAGCATCAGGCACAAGGCAGGGTACACCCTGTGAATATAATATACACACACTTTTTCAGTGTATATTTGATTGTATATTAAATTGTGATCATTATTCAAGAATAATTCAATGATAATTCCAGAAATTCTGCTTAAATTTTGAGTTTGACTCTTTAGTTTAATCTTGTAATCTTTGAACTTTATTCTGCTCCTTCCATTTCCTGGCATGATATGGGATTTGACTTGAATAGCGTTCAAATGCTTTTGTGGTTTCATCCGGTGATAATCCAGGAAGATTTGCATTAGTTTCGTTCGGCACCTTTGATCTCTCTGAGACTTTGATTGGATGTATGAATGTGTGGGCTGCTTTCCCAGGATGCAGAAACCCAGCCTCTGGAGGCTATGACCAATTTAGCAGGGGCCTTTCAGTCACTGAGGTCATTCAGGGCAAACATCAAACTAATCAAGCATTTCTCTCAGGTGACAAGCGGCTGAGGCGCCTCAAAGGGCTGTCTTTTTTTTTTTTGTAAAACTTAACTGCTATATTGTCTGCATGTTATAGCTGAGTCAAGTTGATGAAATATAAAATGTGAAGGTCAACTCAGTGAACTCAGTGAACTAAAGTTGTGTGAGGTCTTTTGTACTAAACAGTGCCATTGAAAAGTGAAATCAATACTGATTTTATATACTTGCAACTCACCTGAATGTATCGAAAGCTTCAGGTATTATTGCTTACTATATTTCGTTGCTAAGTAAATCTGCACCTGTAATAAGATGCTGTTATCATGGGTTGGGTGGGAAAGATATCTGTGACATATAGTGCCCTTCACTAATATTGGCACCCTTATACAGTATCTCACAAAAGTGAGTACACCCCTCACATTTTTGTAAATATTTGATTATATCTTTTAATGTGACAACACTGAATAAATGACACTTTGCTACAATGTAAAGTAGTGAGTGTACAGCTTGTGTAACAGTGTAAATTTGCTGTCCCCTCAAAATAACTCAACACACAGCCATTAATGTCTAAACTGCTGGCAAGAAAAGTGAGTACACCCCTAAGTGAAAATGTCCAAATTGGGCCCAATTAGCCATTTTCCCTCCCCGGTGTCATGTGACTTGTTAGTGTTACAAGGTCTCAGGTGTGAATGGGGAGCAGGTGTGTTAAATTTGGTGTCATCGCTCTCACACTAACTCATACTGGTCACTGGACGTTCAACATGACACCTCATGGCAAAGAACTCTCTGAGGATCTGAAAAAGAATTGTTGCTCTACATAAAGATGACCTAGGCTATAAGAAGATTGCCAAGACCCTGACACTGAGCTGCAGCACGGTGGCCAAGACCATACAGCAGTTTAACAGAACAGGTTCCACTCAGAACAGGCCTCGCCATGGTCGACCAAAGAAGTTGAGTGCATGTGCTCAGCATCATATCCATATTGGTATATACCCACTGATATTTTTATTTTTTTAGTACTCCTGGGTGACTAGGAACAGGAAATTGTTCAAACATGACTTCGTGTTTCAGAGGGGTATAAATATGAGGTAACACATAGGCCAAATTCCCTTGGTCATTCATAACAGTGCGTAAGACTAAGGAATATAGCTGTGATGTGAGGCAAAAGGTTGTTGAGCTTCACAAAATGGGAAGTGGGTATAAGAAAATAGCACAAGCATTGAAAATGCCCATTTCCACCATCAGGGCAATAATTAAGAAGTTCCAGTCAACTGGAAATGTTATGAATCAACCCTGCAATTGGATGTATGTCTACATTGTCTCAACGCACTGTGAAGAGGATGGTTCGAGTGGCCAAAAAATCTCCAAGGATCACTGCTGGAGAATAGTAGAAGTAAATTGTGGCTTGGGTCAGAAAGTCTCCAAAACTATAATCTGAAGTCACCTATATCACCACAAGTTGTTTGGAAGAAAAAAACTCTACTCTAATCCAAAAACAAACTCAAGCATCTTCAGTTTGCCAAACACTACTGGAATTTCAAATGGGATCAGGTTTTATGGTCAGATGAAACCACAATAGAGCTTCTCTTTCAAAGGGAACTCCACGTCATGTTAGCTGAACGCTGTGGGAAGCGCCCTCGCGTGTGACCAGTATCTGAAGCTTGTGTAACATCATGCCTATTTATAGGCCTGCCATGATCAGGTGATGTGGCAATTAAGCACGTCACGTGATATATAAACAACACCTGTGAACAGCGCCTTCAGCCTTATTATCTTCAGTGAGACTACTTGTCGGTTATTTGTGTAATGCTTGCAAAAAGACTCTTCATTTCCACAAATCTCTTTTCTTTTCTGTACCTTTAAAAAGAAAAAACAGGAGAAAAGTATGAGTGAGAGAATTCAGGAAGTGTATTATGAATTGCTCCCATTTCATCATGGGAAAGATGGACACACTTTCTGTGTGAAGTGTCTAGGGATGGAGCACGCCTGGGCAACCCTCGAGAGGTCTGACTATGCGCATTGTGAACGCCTTACAATTAGGCAGCTCCGCTCGTGATTTGCTCTGTTCTCGGTCGAAGCGAGTTGGCATTCAGAGCCTTACGGATCTGGACCGGCCGCTGTTAAGGCAGCCAGCGGGCTCAGGTCCTGGGGATCTCATATGTATCTGGAAAAGGAGCCGAAGATCTCTTGCGTTGCAACTTCTCCTTCCGCTATGGAAAGCCAAAAAAACACACACAAAAAATAACTTCCTCTCTTACTCCAAGGAGCCAGAAGGGTGTGCTAAAAACTGAGAGTAGCATATAAAGAGCTGCTTGAAGTGATTACTAAGGCTGGATGAGTTTTTTTCCTCCCCAGTGAAAATAAATCCCTCACACTGCAGAAAACTTCCCTTTTTTACAGAAGTGCATGACAAAATATCACGTTTCTGGGGGAAAACCATGCATAAGCCGTATTTATAACCCCGTATTTATAATGTCAGATTATTTTGCCATCATGGGGAATAAACAGCATGGCTAATTAGGTATGCTGAAGGTGGAGGAGGCACTTGCGAGCTACCTCTCTCCATCGATGGCAGGCAATTTAGGGTGGCCAGTTTTGCCATCCAAGCCATGTAAGTCCACCATGGTGTTGGTGGGCAAGGCCTACACGGTAGTGGGTCTTGCTTGTGGGTCACTGTGGCAATGTTGCAGGCCTGATGAGTGAGCTCGACATATGGCGGCATTCAGCCAATTCCTCCCCCGTTGTGTCAAGTTCACCTGAGCATCCACGAGTGGTTCAGCACTAGTGCACTGGAGGCAAAGAAGGCGAATACGGGGGCCTGCCTCCCCCGCAGCCAAGGGAACCAGGTGGCCACAGTCATGGCCTGCTACTAGGCCTTATCTGAGAATGGTCATGAAGGCCAAGCAGACAAAGGAGGAGCGGTCCTGAGGGGCCGTGGAGGGACGTATAAGGGGACATGAGGTTGTTAGGGCAGTTAACCCCCAGTACTACTTCAGGGCCTCCCCTAGCCAAGACTGTCCCAAGTTTTTAGTGTTCGCTGGTCATCGAGCTGTCACAGGGCAACGAAAATCTGATGCTTTCCCTACAGTAGAATGTGGAATATTTAACATCACTAAAACACCATCTGGCAGCATGAAAACTACTGGCAAATGTGTCTCCATGGGTTCTGTCTACCGTAGAAAAGGGTTCCGGGTCCAGTTCAGAGCTCGACCCCCCCGGTTCAGAGGTGTGCTCACCAAAATAGTCAGCACAGAGCAGAGCCTGACATTAGTGCAGGAAGATCTTACTTGGACAAAGGGGCCATAGAGCATGTACCCCATTCCCTGAGGAGGGAGGTTTTTACAGCCGTTATTTCCTGGTCTGCAAAAAAGAGGGGAGTATGTGGCCAATCTTAGATCTGCATCATCTGAACTGTACTTTTTGGGCATATAGGTTCAAGATGCTAATGCCAAAACTTATCGTTCCACAGATTCAGTTTGAGGACTGGTCTGTGACGATAGAGCTAAACAGTGCATATTTCCACATAGAAATATTGCCGAGTCACGGGAAGTTTCTGAGGTTTGCATTTGGAGGCAACGCATGCCAATATCCTGGACTGGGGGCAGTAGTGGCTTGGCATTTACAGCTCTGGGTTACTGATCAGAAGGATGGGGGTTCAAGCCCCAGCACTGCCAGGCTGCCACTGTTGTGCCTTGCAAGGTCCTTAACTCTCTCAGCTCCAGGGGCGCTGTATCATGGCTGACCCTGCCCTCTGACCCCAGTTTCATGACATGTTGGGGTATGCAAAGAAAATAATTTCAATGTGCTGTAGTGTGTATGTGATCAATAAAGTCTCATTATCATTATCACTATAACGGGTTCTTCCTTTCGGGCTAGCTTTATCCCCTTGCACCTTTACAATGTGCATAGATGTCATTCTGGCTCCATTGTGACTCCAGGACATCCATGTACTAAACTATATGGACGACTGGTTAATTCTTGCATGATCCAGGGAACTGGCAGTTCAACATCGAGATGTTGTTCTCACCCACATGAAGAGCTTGGGGCTCAGGTTGAAGCTCAGAAAAGTATGCTTTCTCCAGTGCAGTAGACAACTTCTCTAGTGGTTATAAGGATTCTACTATGATGAGGGCGTCTCTATCCCCAACATGCGTATGGTCAATCATATTAACATTGAGCAAGATAAAGCTGGACCTTGGCATCCCCTCCAGTCTCAACGAGAGACTGCTGGAGCTTATGGCAGCAGCAGCCAACATCATACCATTGGGGCTATTGCACAGGAGACTGTTTCAGTGGTGGCTGAAAAGTTGGGGGTAATCAGAGTGACACGTCGATGCCTACATGCTCTGAGAATTTGGAAGTGTACCCGGTTTCTAACCTTGGGTCACACTATAGGGGAGTCTCCTTATTGCAAGAAGGTAATGACAGACACCTCCCTCCTGAGGTGCAGCCTTAGACGGCTGTCCAGCTCACAGTCTCTGGAGCGGCCCTCATCTGGAGTGGTATATAAATTGCCTAGAAATGCAGGCCAGGTTTCTAGCACTGAAATTCTTTCTTCCTCAATTGAGAGGTCATCATGTGTTGACAGACAATACAGTGATGGTCTCATATATCGTGCACCAGGGAGGATTATGTTCACGCTCCTGTTCAGGCAGGTGCGACTAATTCTTCTCTGGGCAGAGGGAAAGTTTTTGTCAGTGAGTGCAATGTACATTCAGGGCAACTGGAATGTGGAGGCAGACATCCTGTTGAGGCAGAGGCTGAGGCCCAGGGATTGCTGGCTTCATCCACAAGTAGTGAGGTCCATATGGCCAAGCGGAAGTGGATATGTTCGCCTCCGAGGAGACAACACACAGCCCACTGTGGTTCACCCTCACTCCTCCCACACCATTAGGGCTGGATGCCAAGGTGCACATGTGGCCAAGGTCACATCTATATGCTTTTCCCCCGATCACTCTTCTCCCACAAGTTCTAGCGAGTTCGCCTACATCTGCTGCTTGTAGCACCTTATTGGCCAGTTTGAATATGGTTCTCAGAGACAATATCCCTGCTAGATGGCACTCCTTTGGAGATTCCCATCTGCAGGGATCTCAAGCGAGATGGCTGATTTTTCACCCTTGGCCAGAACTATGGAAACTGTGGTCCTGGAAGGTCTGTTAGGTGCCGCATTTGAGCCCTTACTCTTCTGACTCTCAAGGTAACTCTTCTGCTGGCCCTGACATCTGTGAAGCGAGTAGGAGATCTACAAGCTCTCTGTTGCCCCTTCCTGCCTTGACATTATCCCTGGAATAGCCAAGGCCTTCCTGTATCCTAGGCCGGATAATATTCCTAAAGTGCCTACATCTGCTGCCCAGCCAGTAGTGTTGCAAGCTTTCTGCCCTCCTCTGTTCCTCATACCGGACCAAGAGAAATTGCACTGACTGTGTCCAGTAAGGGCTGTCTGTACTTATGTCCACCGTTCTGGCCAGTGGTGTAGGTCAGAGCAGCTGCTGGTCTGCTTTGGCGCCAACAGTAGAGGTGATGCTGTGTTAAAGCAGCACAAATCTAATTGGATAGTGGAAGCAATCTCTATCACTTATGAGTCACGCGGTCTAGCTACGCCTCTGGGCTTAAGGGCTCATTCCACTAGGGGGTCGCCTCCTCGAAGGCTTTGTAAAGGGGTATTCTTACAGGATGTGTGTACTGTGGCAGAGTGGTCTATGCCAGACACATTCATCCAATTTTAAAGTCTGGATATACATTCCGGCCCAGGCTCGAGTGTCTTGCAGTGACCCTCGGCTCGGATCTTTTTGAACAGGCCGTACCCTCAGTATGACGGAGTGGGTATTCTCGTTCCCACAGCATTCAGCTAATGCAACATGGAGTTCCCTTTGAAATGGAACGTCTGGGTTACACATGTTCCCTGATAAGGGAATGAGACGTTGCATAGCAATGGGGCATGCCTGAGAATTGCATATTCGCTTCAGATAATAGAGGCTGATGGTGCGGTTCACAGGTGTAATTTATATAACACGCGACACACTTAATTGCCACGTCACATGATCACGGCAGGCCTATAAATAGGCATGATGTTATACAAGCTTTAGATACCGGTCACACGTGAGGGTGCTTCCCACAGCCTTCAGCTAACACAATGTATTGAACGCGTCAAAAAAGAACAGTGAATATATTTCCAATGAAGCTATTCACATGAAAGTTTCACCCGACTTTGATATTAACTCAAGAAATCCACACATATAAAGAAATCCAAACATTAAAGTCCATAAATTAAGTTATGTGTAATAAAGAGGAATGACAAAGGAATAATTAGTGGAGAAACCTTTGTTAGTAATGACAGCTTCAACACGCTTCCTATATGAAGAAATTTATTGGCTGCAGTAATCGGATGTGATTTTGACCCATTCTTCTAAACATATTGTCTTAAAATCTTGAAGATTTAAAGGGGAGGGGGGGGGGACCTTGTGAACCTTGATCTTTAGCGCTTTCCACAAATGTTCAATTGGATTCAAGTCAGGTGATGATTGGATGGGCCGTCCTAACACCTTGATTTTTTTTCTCTGAAACCATTTGAGAGTTTCCTTTAATGTATGGTTTGGATCGTTGTCCTGCTGTAAGGTCCACCCATGTCCCATCTTCATCACCCTGGTAGATGGCAGCAGATTCTTCTCAAGAATCTCTCGGCAAAGGACTCCATTTGTCGTTCCTTTAATTATGTGAAGTCTACCAGTACCATGTGATGAAAAACAGCCCCATGCCATGATGTTGGTATAGATGTGCAGTGCCATTTCTTCTCTAAACATGGTGTGTGGTATGACAAAAAGTTCAATTTTGCTTTCTTCTGACCAGACTGCACTCTCCCAGTATTTCATAGGCTTGTCCAAATGAGTTGTAGCAAACTTTAAATGAGCTTCAACATGCCTTTTCTTTAGTAATGGAGTCTTGCGGGGTGAGCATGTATAGAGGCCATGGTGGTGGAGTGCACTGCCTATTGTTTTCTCTGTGATTATTGTACCTGATGTCTCCAAGTATTTCTGGAGCTCTTTCTGAGTGGTCCTTGGCTCTTGGGCTACTCTTCCGACTAGTCTTCTGACATCCTGGTCAGAAATCTTGCAAGGAGGTCCTGTGCGTGGATGGTTGATGACGGTGTGGTGTTGCTTCCACTTGCAGATAATGGCCCCAATGGTGCTTACTGGAAGATTGAGAAGTTTTTAAATACATCTGTATCCGATTCCATCAATAGGTTTTGCAACAATAATGTTGTGAAGGTGTTGGAGGGAGCTCTTTGCTTTTATCCATCATGAGATGTTTCTTGTGTCACACCTTGGTAATGAAAAGCCTTTCATAGACCATCAATTTACTAACCCAGCAGATATTAATTTGAACAGATAGGAGGTATCATTTCTTTCTAACTACTTATGGATTTCAGCTGGTTCCTTGCCTTACCTTGCCTTGGAGAACTGCTTTTTCTTAGTGTGTTCAATACTTTTTTCCTGTGTCATTCTACTTTGTTACACATAACTTTATTTATTGACTTTACTGTTGTGAGTTCTTTATATTTGCTGCTTTCTTGAGTTAATACTGATGTCTGGTGAAAATTTCATGTGAACTTGGAAATATATTTACTGAAAATAATGAAACGTTCAATACCTATTTCCGCCACTGTATAGGAGAAGACTCAGAGCTGTTATCTTGGCAAAAAGGGTGCCAATAATTAGTGCACACCTATATTTAACAAAGATTCTTTTAATAAACCTGTGTTGTTTTTGCAATTGTTTGATATCCATGAGAGCAGAGTATTTTTCTTTTTTTTTTTTTAACAAAAGATCAAAAGGTTAGAAAATAAAGACAATTGTTCACAGCATCTTTTGTTCATATTTACCAAGGGCGCCAATATTATTGGAGGGCAGTGTACCTGTATTTGATTAATAGAAAGTTAGGAAGTAATAATATGCTAAAAAGATTATTCACTGCTTTTCATAGACCAGCACAGGGATAATTAAACACTTTGAAAGGCACACAACATTAGAAAAGCCAGGATGCAGTGAAGAATTAAGGCCAGCTGATGAAAGAGGCTGTAATATTTTGTTCTTTTTTGGAGCCAGCCAAACCCCCCCCCCCCTTTTTTTTGGTAACATAAGGGCACAGGAGCTCCAATGTCATCTTGCGTTCGCTGACTCATCTGTCTGATTTCATGGTTTGCTGGTTCCTGAACCCCCTCTGATGCCCCGTCTGCTGAGATGGTGTGTGTGTGTTTGTGTGTGTGTGTGTGTGTGTGTGTGTGTGTGTGTGTGTGTGTGTGTGTGTGTGTGTGTGTGTGTGTGTGTGTGTGTGTGTGTGTGTTTGGTCCTTCCAGCTCACACTGCAGCTGCTGCCCTCACACAGTTACTGCCGCACACACTGTGCTGTACACACATACACACACACGCAGTACCTGTCACACTTCTCAAGCAGTGTATAACTTAATTCCTTTTGTCTCTTTTTCTCTTTCCTGTCCATTCTTTCTCAGTAATTTGCTGAGATTTCCCCTGAAACATGAGCAAAGACATGAGGAGAGGTAAAAAGAAAAGAATGAGATGAGAAAAAAGGCACTCCAAATGATCTCCTTAGGGTATAAATGGCCCTGCTGTCCCTCCAGTTAAGGTTACATTCAGTACGGTTTGGGAATAGATGCTGTTTGTGTTTTTCACATAGCAGCAGGCACGACATGATGTGTATATCATATAATGTTACACACCATATTCTCGGCATAACTAACATCTGGCTTTTGTTGAGTTAGCCTGATAACATAACTAGCTAATGTGGACGCCTAATAAAATATGAGCAGTGTAGTGTTCTCTGGTGCTTTTCAACATGCATGAAAACATGCACTGATACCGCCAACCGGATGTGATGGGAAAAAAATATATATATAACCATTAAATATAACTTGAAAGCAAGAGAAAGTAATATTTAGCTCAGGTTATATTTCATGTTAATTAAGTTAAATTGAAGAATTGATGTTCCCAACCCCTTAATATAGATCATCTGATCATACTATGAGTCAACTGATTAAAGCTCGATTAAATAGGACAAATATGATATGATATGATATGATATGATTTGATATGATTTGATATGATATATGATGCGTTTCTTTGTTCCTTCTACGCAAGTGGTATTAACAAAATGTCAATTTCCATTTACTAAACAAAGGCAATTCTAAAGAAAAAACTCGCTTTCATTTGCTTTCAGTGTGGAAAGAACAATCCCAAGATGCATAGCGAGTTAAATCCAGTTCACCCGAGAAAGATGAGCTCAGCTTTTATCCTTTTTTTTCTTTGTAAGGTAAATTCCATCAACACATTTTCCTCTGTAAAAACAATGTTCCCTGAGCAGTTTTGTCAGCCCTGAATGTCAATATCCCCTTCCCTGTCTCTGCCCCCCTCCTCTGTGAAACCTTATACCACATAACACCTGTTCCATTGTGTTAGAGAGCATTTCACTGCAGCTTCTTAGACATGCCACAGAACTACACACTCCCCCTCATTTCGATCTGCAACTATCTCTCTCTTTTCCTTCAGGCCTGTCTTTCTGCCTCTCTGTCCTCCTTCTTTCCGCATTTATTCCCCCTCTCACTCGTTTGTGTAGGATGAGGAACAGAGAGAAACTAGCCATCCTTTCCCCCTCCTCTCTCTCATTCGTTCTGAAAGCATGTCTTTGTGGCCGTGTGAGCAGGTCCTGTCTGTGAACACAGCTTCAGCACTTTTCATCAGCAGATATTTGAAATCTAACTGACCCTATTCATGCCGTGCCAGGCCTGTCCGCTCTCAGCCCTCACCAGTGCCACATAACGGGGGGGTTGGGGGGTGGGGTTCAGGAATCCAGCAGTGTAGACGCTGGCCACAGACAGCTGGGCCTGAGGGCCAAGGGCACTTTCAACCAAGCTGCTGTACATAGTTCCCATCTGCCCTCTCATCATGCTGTAAAATGATCTGAAATGACAGAGAACCTTAGTGATAGCAAAATTACACAGGGTTTTATTCATATCTTTACATAGAAACACTATCAGTAAGGTCCAAGCTTCACAATAGTTCCTAGAAATGTAGAATTTTACTCATGCAATTTGTAACCGAAGTGATGTAATGGACTGGTCAAGTTTATGGCTCATATCATGGCATTTTAAAATAATTCTGATTCTCCTTTATAATACTTTTTCCATTTCACAAAAAGTATGCTATTGCAGTATTATCAAGACCAGTGAGATAAAGTGGGATAAATATTAAAGGGGGAAAAAACCCCTAAAAGTGTCTTAGCAGGGTGGACTCTGAAACTCTGTAGAACTGTACTGGAGGATGAACACAATTCTTCTGAAATGACATTCACTCAGTTGGTGTTGGTGTTGGTGTTGAAGAGCACTGTCTAACACATCACTCCAAAGTCTCCCATAGTTGCTCAAATGGGTTAAGATCTGGTGACTGTGAAGGACATAGCATATTATTTATATAATTTTCATATTCATCAAACCATTCTGTGAACCCTCATGCCCTGTGGATGGGAACATTTTCATCCTGGAAAAGACCAATCCCATCAGAAATGTTTCATCAAAGAATAAAGGTGATCAGTAAGAATATTTTTATTTTTATTTTTTTGTCCTCTAACGGGGACAAGTAGACCCAAATCATCAAATCAGCAAAATGTCTCCCACTTGACTGTACTGTACTCTTTCAGTTCACACTGTCTAATCACTGCATTTTTGATGAACGAAGAAGGAACTACATCATTATGAACATTCATTTTCATCTATACTGATATTTTCCTGACCTAATCGACTTCATAGCTCTTATATATACTCATAGCTATGCTAGCTAGCTAGTTAAATTATGGGACAACTGTGAAATTTATCATGGAAACAGGTATTGATTACATTAGCATAAAATAGTGAGCTGATATTGACTTACACTTGCTATAATTACAAAGTGTTTTTTCTTCTCCTGATTAAACATCCTGAGATCCTCACCAAGATTGTAAAAATCAGTAAGGTGAGTAATCTTAGCCATCTTTCACATGTAGTTATGTTTGTGACAAAAAAAAATCATGTGGCTGAAATACTAGGATAGCGATATCATACGGTTGCAGAGATTAGATACTGCTTTTGCCTTTCTCTCACTTTTGTGATATGATAAATAAGGCGAATAAGTTGGTGGAGGAGACAGATGGCCTCCTAGAGCGGCTTCTATAAATATGAGAAACACACAGTATACATGTAAAAATTGTCTGAAAACATTGTATAAACCATTGGCTGATTCACGTATGTAAACTAAGTTATTAAGATTTAACCAAGTAACTGATTTTTTTTTTTAAGTGCTTTGCAAATGAACTAATGTCACAGTTTTTCCTTAAATCATTTCTGTGAAGTTAGCAACTGAATCAGCCCTATAGTAGAGAATTGTAAATAAATAAATAAATAAATAAAAGTAGTCATTCACTGACTTTGGCAAAAAGCTGTATTTTCTAATGCAAATAAATTCGCCGGTTTCTCTGAGATTCTCATCTAAAACTGTCTTGAGGCCAGAGGACAGACCTGCAATAACACCTCACGCTGTGGGGTGAGAACATGCTGTGTTCAACTGCATGGGCTCTATAAAGTAGCTCCCCTGTCCATCTGGAAGTAAGGTCACAGAAGTTTACCATTTGCAGCTGATCTGACAGCAGTACTGTGGTTGTACTAAAACAGGAATGTTTGGATAAGGAAATACACACACATTTTAACATACACAGGAACGCACAGAAGTGTGTGAATCCAGTTTTGGTGGCCTGACCAAAAGCAATCAACCTGTACCACACCACACACAGGTGCCTATTGTGAAAAGCAGGCACAGCTCATTTTCTAGCCAAATATTAAATGAGAATAAAAAGCAGTTTCCTTGAACTGAGACCTTTTGAAGCATCAACGAGAATTGAATGTAATATTTATCCATGGAATACATGAAATTCTTCCCATTTATTAAATAGCGAAGTGGAAAGCATTCTCGCCTGAAATATGAATATCATGAAGTGAAAAGTGCCCAAGTAGCTACATCTGGGAGATTAGCAAAGAGAAAACTGACAGCACTTTCTGGGAATTCAGTTTCTCATTAGTTATTGATATTGTTGCCACATTTCCATGGCCACACACACAGCAGGAAATGCTAATTGTTTTCTCTGCAATGCAGGAATATATTTTATTATCATCTGAATCATTTTGTTATACTTACATTCAAAATAAGTTGAATGCTGAACTGCATGAGACCAGGCTACACCAAAGTGAATAATGGATCCGTAGCAAGAGAATTTTGTAATCTTTCTTTCTTTCTTTCAGAGTCTATATGATAAAAGACAATACTTATGCAGGGCTGTTCAAATTAAAACTCATTTTTGAACTACTAGGCATTCAAAACAACACCAGAGGCTTTTAAAATGTAAATACGTAACATTTCTTCCATGTACAGTATGTTTTTAATATACAAAATATATGATTATGTTTTATTCCAGGTGCTGTGATATGGTTTGAGGACCAGAGTGTTATATAAATCTTTGCTCATTTTCATAAACCTGTGAATTATTCATGATGGTAAAGATATTCCACATGAGGATCTGAATGTAAATGCCTTTATGCATGTTTATTGAGATTACAAAGCTTACTCTGTAGAAATGATTTCCTCCAGGCTTCATGCACAAATGTTCTGAGTAACATGTCCTCTAGAGCATCATGGTTGACAATTTTATTGCTGTTAATAAAACAAGCATTGGAGTGGGCAATCAAATTGACATCTTTAATTAAAGTGGCAGCTTAATTAAAAATCCAATTAACTGTGAAGCCCTAATGAATAGAAAAATGCAAAATGCAAGGGTTTGACCTTCAGTATAAAGAAAGCCATTTATTTAAAATCATGAACAAATCTGTTAGTACATTTAATTTAAACTTTTAACTTGGGATTCTGTCACCGGAGCAAAAAGACATGTGTTTGTACAGAGTTATTCAATTAAAAACAAATACAAAAACAAAAATAAAATAAATGCACTAAAATTAGATTAAAGTAAATACAGGTAGGGGGCATGGTGGCTTAGTGGTTAGCACATTTGCCTCACACCTCCACGGTTGAGGGTTTGATCTCCACTGCTGCCCTGTGTGTGCGGAGTTTGCATGTTCTCCCCGTGCTGCAGGGGTTTCCTCCGGGTACTCTGGTTTCTTCCCCCACTCCAAAGACTTGCATTGTAGGCTGACTGGCATGCCCAAAGTGTACATAGTGTATGAATGGGTGTGTGAATGTGTATGAGATTGTGCCCTACGATGGATTGGTACCCCGTCCAGGGTGTCCCCCACCTTGTGCCTTGTGCTCCCTGCGATAGGTTCCAGGTTCCCCACAACCCTGTGTAGGATAAGTGGTACAGAAAATGGATTGATGGATGGATGGATAAAACTAAATAAAATAAAATAAAGTTAATTCTGTTGGTAGTCAGGAATCTAACTTGCAAGACACAAATGCAGGACCATTAAACAATATTTAGATAATTATTTAATCTTTTATAAACATATAGTCACATAAACAAAAAACAATGGACAGACATTTCATTAGAATAAACAATCACATGCCTTTCTAGTTTATTTATATTTAAATGACCACATTCCTACTAATACATAAACACAGGTTAACTGGAAAAACATTGCATAATATCTTCTACATATTCAGCCAGTATCTATTATCATGTACTGCAGGAAAAATGCCTAATAAAATGTCTCTCTCCACTCTGATGCATTTTGTGTGGACTGTCATGGCCCAGTGAGTCCATGGAGCTTTGGAAAAGCAGGCACTGAGAAATAGCAATGAAGAATCAGGATCCTCAGCAGCTGCACTATTCCATTTTCTGCTGTAATTATTATAATGACCATGCTAATTGTGAGCAGGGTGCTTCCCTAGACACACTGAAAGCTAATATCTCTTCTGACACATTACTGATCAACAATAAAACCTGCTTCATAAGCATGACAGCCATCAAGAGCTAAAATTGAGCTTTTGTTTCATAAAGAACTCACATGGGCATTTGAACAAGTTCTGTGCTGAGGGGAAAAAAATACACATCTGGAATTTTAAAGAGTCCACTTTGCCTAGAAATACATTGCGTTACAATGCATGTATACACTTGAAGTGTTGAAATACAGTACGTGGCCAAATGTCTCAGTCTCAAGGTGATCTATGTGATAATGCATGCATTAGGTGTTAGCAGTTTTAAGAGGGCAGAATGGTGTGTGGTCATTAAAATAACTGAATAATTAACTGTGCTCAATTAATATGGAAATTTTGACTTGTGCTTCACCTAGTGGTTAAGACATTGGACTACTGATTGGAAGGTTGTGAGTTCAAATCCCATCACTGCCAAGCTGTCACTGCTGGGCCTTTGAGCAAGGCCCTTAACCATCAACTGCTCAGTTGTATAAATGAGATAAATGTACATTGCTCTGGATAAGGGAGTCTGCCAAATGCAATAAATGTACACAGTTTGCTTTGGCAAAGTGTCAGTTTCCACTCACATTATATTAACATTCTATTTTTAAAATTTGGGTGGGAAAAATGACTAAAGAATAGAAGCTATAAAGCAGATTGAAATTTGCAAAGTGCACAACACCTTAACAAAATGGAAAAACACAACAGGAAAGCAGAAAATGCAACATCAAAACTGCCAAAAAAAAAAAAAAAAAGTGAAAATATCTTGCATATAGTCACCTTTATGTATTATTATAAGATTCCAATAAACCAAATCAAATATACAATTATTAAGCCTATTTCTAGACATTTTTTTCTAATTAATTTAGAATAACTGGGCAGTCTTTGAGAGTTCACATACTTATATTAATGACACACAACTTAAGAGCATATCTAAATGAACATTATGTGAATAATGTGCTCATTATGTGCTCTTGATAGAAAAGCATCATTAGAGTCATAAAGGCTCATAATTCCTCTCACTGTATGTATTCTCCAGCTCTCCTGACTAACGCACACACTAGCAAACCAGCAACACACATTCATAACCTTTCTACTTTGAGTTAATGGTTCTTCTAATTTTGCTGTTGTGTTTTTGCTTGTGCTGGTTTGTTTTTCTGATTTTCTCTTTTTGGTTTGTTTATGTGTTTTGTACTTACATACCACTGTAAAACCAGAAAAGGGAACTTATAGTATTCATCAGGATTGCTAGTGTAAAAAAAATTTGCTTAGTTGCCAACCCTCTTGTTAATGTATTTTATAAAGGGATTCTGTGTAGCATGTGGCTTACATGTCATTGAAAGAAATTTGCAAGTTTACTTGCATAACAGCTGAAAAAACTCATGCTGAACTTTTACGTCCTTGAACAGACCTCAGTACTGTACTGCTCTGTGTAGTAATTTGATTCGCATAGTCAGAGTGTGGGGGAATTTAATAATGTAGGAAGATAAGCCAAAAAGAACAAGGCTGGAAAGCCAAAGGCTTTGCCCACAGGAATGCCAAGAACTACAAGACCATCTGATGTACTCTGTCTGAATCAAAGACTTTTATGTGTATGCTTTGAAGAGGCATAGGCACTGTGATGTGGCCTAGAACAATGAATTGTTCATTAAAGTGTACTATATATGCTGGTATTTAGTTATTAAGCAGCTGAATAATATCAAATATTTCAAGGTGACAGCAAAAGTAGACATTACTGAAATAAGTTAGAATAGTAATATGTCATATGAAACGCATATAGCAGAAAAAAGGTGTTGTTGCTTGTAAGTAGGAAGTGTGGCTGGAACATATAAACAATCTCCTGGAGAGGTTGCTTGATATACGGCTGTACTTTTTTCACCACTACTGAATGCCAGACTAAACTCCAGAATAGTTCTTGGCACAGGTAATGCATTAAAATATCATCTTTTAATTCAAATCATGGACTTTCCATTAAAGTACAGTATATCAGCTTTTTTTTAGATTAACACCTTCACTTTGTTCATCACATTGATGCCACTGATTGTTATTGTTAAATTTTAATTAAAATATTTCATCATATGTCCCTGCGACCCTGTGTAGGATAAACGGTGTAGAAAATGGATGGATGGATTTCATCATATGCCTGACATGAAGTCAAGACCTTGAACAATAGCAGTTTTGCAGTACCTGCTTCATTATGTATGGAAAGCCACTTCATCCATCAGAAGTTTGTGCATAGAGAAAATGATAGCTTTGGACAGTGAAATAATGTTGGTAAGGCTTACAAAAAAAGGTACATGTTTGATACAAGAATTACAAAAATAACCGTTTTTTACATACTAGGTTGGTGCTCATTTTAAAATGCAATCTGTTGTAAATTCACTGCCTGCTTATATCAGATTATCGCTGATCTCAGAAAATGCTGCTATTGTGTTTCTCGCTTATGGTGTTTAACACAGTGAATAGTATATATATATATATATATATATATATATATATATATATATATATATATATATATATATATAATTATATATATATATATATATATATATATATATATATATATATATATATATATATATATAAATCTGAGACTCATGACTTAAACATTGTTGCTGAAATAAAATATGATTAACACTGTGTGGAGTTTGGAAAAAAGTTTGTGGCTGTGGAAAGCTGCAGGCTCAGCATTGTCTCTGCTATGCGTCAATGGCTTTTTGTTTGGCTGCTCCATGAACAAAGGATTTGGCTGTCCTGCATCCAAAAATAGCCCCAAATTTAATAAACTCACTCACATCATTGAAGGTTTGGACAGATATCTCTGGTTTTAGGCAAAGCCTATACCTAATTGTACATATTTGACAAGTTGCAGACTGTTGTCTGCCTGCTAGCTATGCATGCAGATACTAGTTCCTGTCGGTCAGACTCAGATATATTTCCTTAAGACAACTATGGTAAGCTTTTAAAGGTGGCTTGATTAATAGGTTTAATAGAGTGAGAACAATGGCAGTAGTAAAAAATCACTCTATTCATATCACATATCAAAGTAATTAGCCTTGTGCTGTGTTTATAGTTATCAAATTCCAGCGAGAGGCAGTGAGAGAACCTGAACAAGCTCTACATGCAAGAGTTATATAAGCTAGTGTGGCAGAAGAGAAATATTCTCAGACCTAGGTGCTGTAAAAGAATGTAGACCTTGTGGCCATGTTTAATAATACTGTGGTGCAACCTAGCTCTAAGCTGCTTATTGCATTTCCAGTAGATCAGTAAATTTAGTTTCCTTTGTATGGACACTAGATTGCAAGAGGGAAAAGTCTGGGTAAGTCTCCAAGGATGGCAGGAAGATAAAATAACAAGGCTTGTGAAGGGCAGTTTTTGGATAACCCTGAAACAGTGAGGCAGAGAGGCCCTTTGTTTTCAAGAACAGAGTAGCTTTTTGCAAATGTTTTCCAGATTCCTCAGATGTTTGTGTCAGTTTGTTTGAGACCAATGAGCCTTAGCTTGCCAGTAAGATGAACAAGATGCCTCTAAATTTACTCACCAGCTTCCAAACCTAAATTCTGTCTCAGTACTCCAGATTTGGCACTAATAATGATTTAGAAAGGCACAAATAATGTAGATGCTTACATATAGAATGTGCAAGAGAGACCTACTAGTAAAAATAAACGTGCACAGGGCAGAAACAGCATTTTTAAGACTAGAACAATGCATGGATGGTTTTAATGGATGGATGGAGACATTTTATGTACCTCAATTTACACCAGTATTACCAATCTAGCTGGGCACACTAATAGAATGTAGAATGGGCCATTTTAACTCCAGTGTTATATTAATTTAATCTGCAGCTTATGCAAAATTAGATATTTTGTGGATAGGTTTACATTATACAGCTTGGGCAGTTATTTTAAATTGCAAATCAAGAAAAAATTAAAGCAAGTAACTGAAAAGTTGACATTGGGGAAATTGCAGAAGCTGCAAATCTGCACGCATTACCAAACCTATTTGTAGTGTAAAAATAAATAAATTAATAAATCAGTAATAATAATAATAATAATAATAATAATAATAATAATAATAATAATAATAATAATAATAATCCATCCATCTATCCATCCAAAGGCAAATGTCCAAAGGTCATGATGAGCTTGGAGCATATTCCAGGGACCTCGGAGCACGAGGCGGGTACCCTGGATGAGGTGCCAACCCATCGCAGGCCATATTCACACACTGGGGACAATTTGGAAATGGCAATTGGTCTAAAACGCATGTTTTCATACTGGGGGAGGAAACCGGAGTACCTGGAGGAAACCCCTGAATCACGGGGAGAACATGCAAACTCTGCACACACTGGGAGGAGAATCGAACCCCCAATCCCAGAGGTGCAAGGCAACGTGCTAACCACAAAGCCACCATGCCGCCTTCATAATAATAATAATAATAATAATAATAATAATAATAATAATAATAATAATAATAATAATAATAATAATAATAATAATAATAATAATATATTTTAACTGACTCAGCAACTTTATGACTCAGTAACCATCTTCAACTGTCCAATTTCAACTGTCATGTTCTTGGCTGATAGGAATGGAAACTGATGTTGTAGCCCATCTACCTACTTTTCTGCTGACCACGGTCATAAAGAGTGTTTGAGTTCCAGAAACATAGCCTTCCTGTCAACTTGAACCTGACAGTCTGGCCATTTTCCTATGACCTCTCTCATTAACAAGGAGTTTCCACCCTCAAGACTGCTGTTCACTGGATGTATGTTTTTTTTTTTTTCACCATTCTGTAAACTCTAGAGATACTTGTACATGAAAATCGCAAGAGATCAGGAGTTTCTGAATTACTCAACCAGCCCATCTAGCACCAACAACCATGCCACAGTCAAAGTCACTGAGATCTCAAGGTTCACCTCAATGTTGTGTGTTCTGTGATGCCTTTCTGCTTACCACAGTTGTAAAGAGTGGTCATTTGAGTTACCGTAGCCTTCCTTGCAACTCAAAACAGTCTGGCCATTATCCTCTGATCTCTCTCATCAACAGCATGTTTCCATTCAAAGAACTGCTGCTCACTGGATTAAAATTATTTGCGCCATTCTGCCCAAAATATAGAGACTGTTGTGTGTGAAGATCAGCAGGCACAGTCAAAGTTATTGAGATCACTTGTGTCTATTCTGATGTTTGTTGTGAACATTAACTGAAAATCTTAACCTGTATCTTCATGATTTTATGTATTGTACTGTTGGCACTTGATTGGCTGATAATAATAATAATAATAATTGCATAAACATGCAGTTGTACAGGTGCTCCTATTAATGTGGCTGGTGAGTGTATTCACCAAATTTGGTTTCAAATTTATCAACCAGCTCATTGAATAAAAAAGACTAAATGCTATTCAAGTATTGGACAATCTGAGAGCATCTTCACAGTTTTTGGCTTTTATCAAAAGTCCTTGCAGGTATGTGTGATTGGTGATCCTGAAAAGCACCTTGGAGAATGGTTTCAGCTGACTGACTCTGTAAATGGAATAGCATCTGTTGTATTACACAGTGCTTCACCAGACTAAATGTGTGTGATTGCAGTTTTATTAAGAAACTCAAGATACAAATTGAACATTTTGCCATGCACTCCAATCTGTGATGGATACAATCAGAGGTTCAAGTTTTGTTATGTATCTTCTCTTGGTGTAATACCATTTGAGTGAATGAGGCATTTTAGATGTTGTACCCTTGTTGTTGATAAAATCCCTAGATGATTTTCTTTCTTTTTCCCCCTCAGTCACAGTGCCAGTGTTGCCTCCATGTATCAGCAAAACAGGAGCTTCTCCAATTTAATGCACTGGTGTATTTGCATTTAGATTACCCTTCGGAATATAGGAGAACTGGGAATTGAAAGCGGGAACAGAATAAATATGGTGAATAATGCAGCATACATTTTAAATGAATGGAGCACAGTCTTTTTCCAAGGCTGATGCAGAAGCCTCTCTGATGCCTGAGACACAGGGAATGCTCAACTATGTGACACAGCAGAAGACAAAGACAATGCACAGCTACATTTATTTTGTTTTGGTATAAGTATTGACACAGTTAAGATTATCATATTTGGTCATCAGTGCCAACAAACCAATTATATTGGACCTTGCTCAATTCATTCCTATGACGTGATCATAATAATTCCTGTGTTTTCCTTTCATCAAGCCAAATAAAAAAGGTCAAATATGTACAAGTCATTATGCTAATCTTTGAATATTCATCAGTCACTCCTGCAGTGCAGGCTATTGTCTGAGAGATCATTTCCATAGCAGGTTCAGACTAAAGGATGCAGTCAGCTTCATCAGGTACTCATCACGTTGGGAAGAAGGAGTGCTCTGAGACTAGCTAATCTCCAATCTGTCTCTTCTAAAAGGGCACTCTGCACACCTAATGGGCCTTTTACCATTCAAACTAGAGATAGAGAGGCAGAAAGAGTGAGAGAGGAAGATAGGTGCACAGTGTAGAGAGCCGAAGCCCCATCTGTATTCCTGTCAGCTTGGAACCTGATTGTGCAGCAGGCAAATACGTTTCTCCTCTCTCTCTACTCTTCTTGCCTTGTTCCCTAGTGCTCTCCTCTCCTGGCCTCACCCCTCCCTGCCTTTATGACCCCTCCAGCATGTTTTATTGAAACAAATTGAAGGTCCCTTCACCAGCTGCACGTTAAGCAGTTTCTAGAGGTCGAGGCCAAAGAAGAAAAAACACATGCATAAAACCGGAGAAAAAGGTTGGAGGTGTGTCAGCAGGCTTCTACTCAATCAACACAGGCAAAATTATAGAGCTTGGAGAGATGCCATTTGCTGCCGGGACAGGGGGTGGTGATGGGGGTGTTGTGAACAAAATATTGAGGGCTCATTATACAACATGCCTGTCCTAAGGCAATAGAGAAAATGCTGACTTGCCTGGAAAACAAAATACCATAGTAGGTGGTCTCTGTGGACATATTTTATTTTTATTTTATTTATTTTTTTTTAACCATGTAATGCTTTGTTTTCCTGTAATCCAAAGTTCGGTATGATCTCTACTAAAGCAGAAAGAACATCATCATTTTGACTTAGGGATTATTTGAGCATAACATAGTAGAAAGTGTGAAGTGCTTTTTAGAGAAAAAAGAAAGGAAAAACAGAAAGAGAAATAGAGTGCACCTGCATGGTCCACACCTGTGTGCTGGTCTATTTATGCTCTACATTTGATGTCATAGACAAGGATGTTTTTTTTTTTCATGGCTGTGGATAATTTTTGGAACAGGATCCACAGACGATTTATATGCATTCATTATGGGATGCCATGTAATGAAAACGTGTCCATTATGAAAGTTAGAATGTTCCCTGTATCAAACCAGACTGAAAATGGGCCATTCAGCTTCAGACAAATGTAATCAACACAACTTTTGGTAAATCATTAACCTTGAGGAACAGTCTAGTATGCTGGTTAATCACTACATTGCTGCAGTATAAGTTAACCATTTTCAACAAATAACAACCCAGTTGGCTTTGCACTACCTTGTCATTGTTTATATATATATATATATATATATATATATATATATATATATATATATATATATATATATATATATATAATATTATTACATGATAGAATATTTCTGATTCTATCATGAGCCAATAAATCAATATCTGCAATAATTCAATATTTACACGTTGAGTCAGAAATCAAGACTATCATCAACAAAGTAAAAAAACAAGCAAGATTGCAAGCTTATCCATATGACATACACTGAAACCCAACACAAGGGCACTTTGTCATTTGCACATTTCATATTCTTAGACTCATTGCCACTGAGACATGGGTGCATCATTGCACTCAGTTGGTTAACTGAGTGTATCCAGTGTCGCAACACCCTTCCCCCAGTGTTTCCCCTTCATCGCTACCAATAATGGTATGGCCCATCAACTGGGGCCTGGAGCCCAGTCGTCATAGCAACATCACAAAGGCAAACAATGGAAGGGAATGAAATGAGTGTGATAAGATGAAAGGTGCCTACCTAAGGAGGGAGCTGGACAGGAAAAGCCTGGACTTAAAACTCTGAATGCTTACCTCAATAAGACCACCGAAGAAACACATTTGTTAAATGTTATGATCACTTTAAAATGATGTCATACCAGACTCGAATGTAACATGAACAAAGAAATAAAAAAAATATGTCGAATATGCAGCATGTTATTTAAGGTTACATAGTCAGAACTTTACAGTATCAGTACCCAGACTTCAAATGTGCTTCAGTATAAGGTTTAATAATTTATTTTTTGAATTCAGATTATACAATTATCTGTATTCCTTCTTACCATGATCCACAAGCATTTAAATAAATGCCACCTACTTGTTTTCACCTCTGCACAAGCCTCTAATTTTTAATCTTTATGATTCTCATGTGCTTTCTTTATTCAGATTAGGCTTTGTGTGATGCTGCACCGCTCTTCCCTCCTACTTTATATTCCGTAATTAACATATGCAAATACTGGCCGTGGAGACATGATTAGTTGAATTTGCACAGATGTGACACTGAATGTGCGCTGCATGAGTGAATCCATCATATTCTGAAACAAATTTGCCCTCTCCGGTTCACTCTGCCTACACGTCATTCAATGTAGCATAGCCAATTTATATTAATATGAGGTGTAAATTCGTATTAAAATTTACAAAGAATAATCCATATTATGTTATGCTCCTAATCCCAGTATTCAACCTGCAGGTTGGTAGATTTTGTTCTGCATTAAGATAAATTGATTGCTTAAAAATTGAGGAATTATAACATCAATCTTGGTAATATTATTTATAAGGGCCATTTTCATAAATCAGTATAATTGTGCCTATCATTTTTGAAGTTTTCTCTTTTTAATTATTTAAAACATTGGTTTTATAAGCGAATATTAATGCTTTGGGAAAACTTGATAGTTAAACTGAGATAAGTAATTTATTTATAATTTATAACAGAGTAATAATTTGATAATTTTATAATTTAATTGTGTCACTCTATCATAAGTGTTTTTTTGTGCAACTTAAAATATTGATGCCACGAGGATAAATGTTCTTTTCGTTTTTAATATTTGCAAAAGACATAAAAAAAATTAAATGCTTTAATTTGTAATACATCTGTGTTTATGTATCTTCTGTAATTAGGACTTAAATGTTTCCATTAAAATAATAATAATAATAATAATAATAATAATAATAATAATAATAATAATAATAATAATAATAATATATTTTAACTGACTCAGCAACTTTATGACTCAGTAACCATCTTCAACTGTCCAATTTCAACTGTCATGTTCTTGGCTGATAGGAATGGAAACTGATGTTGTAGCCCATCTACCTACTTTTAATAATAATAATTGTATTATCACTTCAGTTTAATTACTCAGTGACGACATCGCATACGTTTATAAAATTTTATAATATTATTAAATACTGATAGTTCTTTTTAAATATGTCAATCATATGCAGTAATAATAGTAGTGTCAGTTGCGCATTTTCATGTTGTAACTAAATAAAGGACCGTTAATATTTCACATGTATTAAGTGAATAGAAACACATTAGAAATGTATTACAATAAACATAGAGTTGGAAATATTAGTGTTGCTATCAGTCCAATTTGAATTACCAGCAGTTCACTTCCACTTTCTCTCCTTCATGCACGTAAATTCAACTTAAACTGACTATAAGCACCCTCAATCCCCTTAAGCAATACACAGCTCGACCTGCTCAAAACAAGGAGATAGGTAAAGCTTAGCGGCCCCACTGTCCATTGCTATTAGAGTTGTCCATTCAGTCCTGACAAGCCTCAGCCATGATGTAAGGCCTCCTGGTCAGAAGTGGAGATCAAACAGAAGCACCCTGTGGGTTGAGTACCAGCCAGCGTAGAGCTTCCCATTCAGTACAACCTGTGACAGACAGAGAGAATCAGACTTAAGAGGCTTGCTTTATTTATCCCTTTACTTGATTGACAGAATGTAATGGAAAGTTACGCTTAAAAGCTTTGCATGTGAGACATGAAAGAATGACATCGGTCTGCTTCTCTGCTGGAGTTCAAGCACCAAACATGGTAATACTAATTTAATGTACTCGCAATTTGTCCACACACCTGCAGAGCACAGCAGAACCTTCTTTAGGTTTAGCCCCAATCATTTCATATGGTGTATTTTATTTGGGGATCATGATTCAGCAGTGTTTTAGTTGTTTCCATACAACCAATGAAAAGAGAGAAAGAAAATAAAAGACATTCAGTCCTTCCAGTCCAATTTTCTAGTATGTATGGAGGATGTATGTTCATATATGTATATATTATATGAACGAAAAGTGCCAATAGTCGACTGTATTTTAAAGTTTTGGTTGTGTAAAAAAAAAATTGTCTGCAACTCTAATTTGTAAATTGGTAATGCGTATTTTATTTTTATTTGGAAATCTGTATTAGGAACTTGATTCAATCTGAGAGTCAATGAAGTAAAAACACACCATATAGACTCAAGCTTTATTTCTTTTTATTAATGCAAGCATGTACTGGAAACCTATCTACTGACCTTCACACAATGACGCATGACATCATGCCCTTCTACCTAAGCAGAGGAATATGGACCCGGCAGACAAGGGGGAAAGGTATGTGAAATTGAGTTGTTTGAGCTGTCAGATATATCAGCATGTGGAAGGAAGGGTCAGGACATGATCGTGGTATTACTAGATTGCTCTAGGTGTTGCATAGGGTTATCTGTGCTTGCTACAATTGCTTCTCTCACTCCTGTCCCCCCACATCTCTCACTCTCTCTGTCTCATTTGTTTCTGCAAGACAGTCTCAGAGATTGAAACCAACCTGCTACCCAAGAGCATGTTGCTAATTTTAGCACACACCCACACTCACACACTGAGGCAGAGATGAATTGAATGCCCCAGAATTTATCTCTTAACACCAGTCAATAAATTCTGTCATCCACCATGTGTGAGAATGGCACGTCTTCTATTACTCAGCTGTGCCAAAGTAAATATGCTTGTAGAGTAAATGAAAAGGTGATCTGAAACATTTCTTTTTATGTTAAAATATCCTCGGTCTCTACAGATGACAAAAGCAAATAGTGAATCAGCTGAACACTTTAAAATGGGGCACAATAACAATGCCAATAACACAATGTCTTAAAACCTGTATTAGAATGTTAAATATGTGGGTTAAAAATCCAGTTTACTTCATTTGTTCTTTCAACTTTCAGTTGCCACTGCTGTCAAAAGTGATCAATTCCCTAATATCCAAATGCAAATAGGCTTGGTGTACTGTATTCAGTTTTAGTGAAGACTATTTAGTCACTTCATGCATATGTAAGAGCTAATTCATTTAGCAAGCTGGCTGGCTGCAATTCATTTTCGGACGGAGTTAAAAATGAATATGCAAGACATAAAAAGAAAAATAACTAGACACGTGTGCTGGAAGGAATTGACCACTTGCTTCTAATCAGGAGATAGATGTGATAGGTAGCAAATTTGAATGTTGGTTAGTGCGTGTGCGTATGTCGAGTGTGTATTTGTAAGTAGTGTGAGAAAAAGAGCTGAAACAAAGCCATCACAGAAATATCCGTCTATGCCATATACAACAGCAATAAAAATCCCTGCATCACATCAACATAGTGATATAGCGCAAGCCAGAATTCTAGTTTCTATTCAGGTTATTGGAAACTAATAATTGTGTCAGTTTGTATTTTGTTGATCGTCTTATTTCAACAGAAATATTATATTTGAAATTCATTTTTGATATAGGACATATACTATTTACATCATGTTGAAATAAACACACTTTCCCTGTAAATACTGAGGATACAGATGTTGTGGTGATGACATCAGCAAGTTTACATCTGCTTACAGCATTACGTGTTATTCACTGGAGGCAGACTGCTACTCTGCAGAAATCGGTGTATTAAACCTGGGAAATGGCTTCTGTCAGGGCTGCTTTGCATAGATGAGGAAAAAAATACCTCAGTGTGAAAATGAGTCATACCGTGTATTCTTAACATACTCTAATATAGCATGGCATGTGTCGGAAACACTGAAAAAGAGCCATGAATATACTAGCAATGCACACAACTCGTTGAGGAAATGGCATTCCGTTAGTGATCTCGCTCAGCTGCATTGGCTGTCTGTCTCTTTGAATTAGGTCACTGGAAACATCCACTGGTTTTAGTGTTACCCCATACTCCATACATACCATTCTACTGCATTAATTAGCAATCCTAGATTTGCCTGACACATGGAACAAAGGGACAACTTTATATATATATATATATATATATATATATATATATATATATATATATATATATATATATATATATATATATATATATATATATATATATATATATATATATATATATATATTTATATATATATATATATATTGAATCCAGTTTGGGTAAACCCATGCCCACTGTAACCTCAGTGGAACTCGATATGGGATATGGTCTGCTGTTGTAGTAAGTCTGCCTCAATGTTTGGCATGTTGTGCTTTTTGAGATGCCTTTCTACTCACCATGGTTGTAAAGAGTGGTTATTTGATTCACTGTAGCCTTCCTGTCAGCTCAAGCCAGTCTGGGCATTCTCCTCTAATCTCTCTAGTCATTTCTGCCTGCAGAACTGCTACTCACTGGATGTTTTTTTTTTTTTTTTTTTTAATGATTATTTTCATACAATTCTGTGTAAACTCTAGAGACTGTTGTGCATGAAATGCATATGATATCAGCAGTTTCTGATATTCTCAAACCAGCCCATCTAGCACCAACAACCATGCCAATGTCACTGAGATGACATTTTTATCCAATCTAATGTTGATGTGAACATTAACCAAAGATCTTGACTATCTGCATGGTCTCTGCATTATTTTATGCATAGCACCACTGCCACATAATTGGCTAATTGGATAATTGCATGAATGAGCAAGGGTACAGATGTTTCTATTAAACTGACAGATGAGTGTGTGCTTGCCTTTATTTATAGCCCATAGCCATTTTTATAGCTGCGTTTGTTAAATCTTACCTAATATGATTGCCTAGGCAAGTTCAGCATCTGCATTGTTTTGGTGAATTTGATGTCCTAAAGTAGCACTGACTTTATTAATAATATACTTTATTATAGACAGAAAAATATATATATATATTTTTGTCAAAAACAAAATAAATTTTGTCTGTTTGCAAGAATTGCAACAAAATCCAATGAGTTTTTCATCAAACCATCACATATATAGGAACAAGAAACTTATATTCTGAACTCAACATGTTGACAGCAATACAGTATAGTGAATTAGATACAGCTTTGTATTAAAGGGAATATCCACAAAAAACCATAGCATTCTGACAGAGAATACATAATGTAGCTGTCAGCTGAAAAAACAGAAAAAGTTTAGCTGACTATCTGAGGACAAAAGAAATGGCAGAACTGTTCTCAATTTATTCAATATTAAGCAGATATTCTGGTATTGGAATTACCATAGGCTCTGCATTATGTTATGTCTCTCTAATAACTGTGTAGTTGCATACAAATGATATGGGAAACTGTAATGTAGATGTATGCTCTGTCATACAAACATAGCAAATTATGTAAATATAGATAATGTGTAACAACATCAGGTTTGGTTTGTGTATGTATACAAGTGTATCTTGATGTTTTAAAATGTATATTTCATATAATTTATGTATATAAATAGATCAGACGGATTTGCACCAATGTGTATTTTCAGAATCAGAAAGAAAGAGAGAAAAATAGTAGTTGAGAGAGACCTTGAGTCCTTTTGTAGCTGTCAAAATATCATAGTTGCCTGTACAGCTTATGTGTAACTATACAGATATTGCAGACATAAAGTGGGATCAACATGTACAGTATGAGCAAAGAAGGCTGTGAAAAATTCTCTTTATTGTTTAATCTTTTATTTAAAAAAAAAAACACAGAAATACTCTCATGGATATCCCATACTGATACTTAATGGTATAATGATAATAAAACAGTAAAGGAGAACATTATTTGAGATGCTTGTTTGTTTGTTTGTTTGTTTGTAATTTAATGCCATGCCAGCTACCATGGGTATTTTTATGGTGGGAAAGGTTTTTTCTAAAGTTTATTTTGGATTTTTTTTAAATCTAAAACTAACTCTGGCCTGACTTCATTAAAAATATTTTCATATGAATCAGTCGAGTCCAAGAGGAGTTGAGACCATCACAGTCCATTAAAATGTGCCTCAGGGATATTGTAAATACAGGGAATAAAGGATCTTCACTCGTTAATAGAAACTTGCAACTGAGATTATTAAAAATGTTATGTACATCATAGTACATTATTTACCCCTACTCTGCAGAAGTCTAATCAGTCAGTCTATTAACTTTAAGCACTGCATTTTTTTCTATGCTAATCTGGCTTTTCATTCATGGAAATAACTGAGTTTAAATGACCCCTTAAATATGAGGGAGCTCCAGTTCCCATTTGCCTTAAGCTTCATTTTAACCCCATCTTCCCATCTAATCTTTATTATTAGGAGTTTATGACAGCAGTGATCGAAATCCTTTTAACAAGTCTGTCACTGCTGAATATTTGAGTGGACTTTACTCTAAGTCAATATGATATGAAAGAATTCTGCCCATTAGTCCCCCGCCCCCAAAAGATACAGCCCCTAACACACACGCACACGCACACGCAATGTGGATTTTTGGGTTGAAAGGTCTGGGTAGATGGTGGACAGGTGGCTCCAGTCTCCCAGTGAGGGCTGAGAGTAGCAGTGGCTTTAAAGCTGTCCTGTCTAAAATAATACAGCTGCTATATCACATAAAAACAAGCCACTCTGGAAGCGCCAAACAGTCAAAACAGCATAGGAAAGAAATTCAATTCCAACCCTCTATATGCATGCCACATCAAATGTCTTGCTTTTAGTGTTCAGGCCTGAAGGGTAAACTATCCAAAGTCACATTTTTAAAAAATGCTTGCACTTTCTTTTGTTCTTTCTCGAAGCAAACTACCTCACAACATGAAGTGCAATAAGTCAAAGATTCCACTGTCACTTTAGTAGCTGTGTTCTTAAACTTATGTGCTTAAAAGCAGAGACAACCCACTGAGACAAACCAGGACAAGGAGAGGGAGGATGTTTATGGAAACATGGTCCTTTTTCAATGGTGTGGAGCAGGTGATTGACAGAAGAGAAACTGGTATGGTGTGGTCAGGGGCAGAGAAAAAAAGGAAAGAAGAAACATTTTTTTTTCTTTTTTCTTTTGCAATATCATTGAATTAAATAAATGTAAGAATGTGCAGCTCATTCATTTCACTGGGTTAAGTTTCCCATCAGCCATGCATGTTACTTTCCAGTCACCAAATAATGGACAATACCTGTAAAAGATTGTATTGTTTACCATCTTTATCTGTAGGGACACAAGCAGTTACCTTTTCATGCAATCAGTATCTGACCTTTCTAATAGGTTTATCAATACTGGTGCAAAGGTGCTTGGTTCAAAATCCCTATGGGTGTAGAATGCACTGTAAGCATACTGTAGTAAAGTTTCTATTTACGTCAATCAATACATGTGTTTGACATGTGTTTTTCACCACTGGCATTTATAGTTGCTTTAGACTTTAGTCCAAGACCGGCAAATAATGCATAATTTAATTCAATAGCATATTTAGTTCTCCTACAAAGTATGCATAACAATGAATCTACATACTGCACCTACATGTACTATATACAAGTCCCAATATGATCTACTAAAAATGCTTAAAAATGCTGGGGTTGCAGGACTCACAGTGAGAAGTATTTCATTTTTCCCCCCTGAGGCTTCCCACCTTTTGCACAGCTCTCTGATCAGCACTGCAGTGCCTCAGGTCTTTCTTCATTCACTGCGAGAGAGAGCCAATAGGCTCTGACAGGAACAGGCGAGCCAGCAGGTCTTTCATCTGAAAAAGGCCCTCATTAGAGAGAGAGGAGTATACAAGAGTAGCAGCACCTACCTTCCATCCTGCCTAACTCAGTCATCTCTCTTTCTCTCTCTCTCTCTCTCTCTCTCTCTCTCTCTCTCTCTCTCACACACACACACACACACACACACACACACACACACACACATATGCACACGCACATATGCGCACACAGTCAGAAAATGCCACTAGCAACTACATGAGCTCTTCTGATGACTAACACTGCATTTGAGTCACCGGGGAGTTTGATTCTTCAAAATCAAACATGCCACACTCTCAATCAGTTTCTCAGAGTGGACAGTTCACTAATGATGTGAGCATGTTGACAGGTGAGTGGGCATGCTTACACAGCTGGATAACAAGGTTTGGGTTATTAGCAAAGCTTTCAGTCATGTATGAAAAAGCAGTCATATGGATTAATGGGCCTTTTGATTAATACATCCAGTGCGCTGAGTGTTGGCAAGCCCTAATGCTGACCAAATCACAGTCTGCAGGTAATCACTGTTTAATGACTTCAGTGTAATGCTCCTGAGAATGAACCCTGGGAGTGAATTGGAAAGCAATAAACGGTATCGGTTCCTTGTGAATGTGCTCTTATGTACTTTCCTCATAACAGTACATTAATGTTCTGCATTACAGTACAGCTGCCTACTGCTTTGACTACATCAGCTTTGAAAGCACAGGCCTGAGATGTGCCGCGGAGGAAGATGAAAGGAGTTAGGGAATGGTTAGGGCTTCTCTTTTCCCTGTCTAAGCCAAGACAACAAAAGCCCCATTGTGTGTGCTTGTCAGGTACATTATACCAGTGCTGCAAGCTTGGACCAACCACAAACAATGCACTTAAAAAAAAGACTTGTCTTACACTGTGCATCCTGCAATCATGGAAAATATAATTAAATTTATGCACACATTAGATTGAGGATGTAGAGATATTAGAGCACAGGAATTATCACATATAGTGTTTAACAGTTCAGTTTTGTTTTTCATGCTTCATGCTTCGCTTTAATTCACCATAGCAGGAGGTACATCAAAGCAACTAAAAAGCTAAAGCCTTCTTTTTACCTTTAGATGTACAGTAAGTACTCCTCGCAGTTTCAAATAGGTCATTGTGAAGTTCCCACAAATAAAGTCCATTTCACACAGACACATCTGGGCCAATTAGAGCTATTTTAAGCAAAAGTTCACATAAAAGATCAGAGCCTAGTGAAGAAGGATTATGCTTAATTTTTCCTAATACACCTAAGCTTTTCATGCGCTAGTGCTCTTTTGATTGCTAAGAAGCAGAGTTTGCCATTTTTGGCTGTTAGAGGAGAGGCAATGAGAGAGAAACAGAGAGAGAGAGCGAGAGAGAGAGAGAGAGAGAGAGAGAGAGAGACAGACAGACAGACAGACAGACAGACAGACAGACAGACAGACAGAGAGAGATGAATAGGTTTTGGTGGGTTGGTAATTAATGTGTACTGTGTCTCTGCAGCCTGTTACCTGGCATGGTGATCACTCACATTGTTGCGCTCCAATCTTCATCATCCTCAATATTAATAGTCCTCATTATATGAAAATTAGTTTCACTGCTGAATCATTGGGGGCTGGGAGATGGGGGGGTGGGGGTGGTGGCGATAATATTTTAATCAACGTATTAAACGTAATGCATGTCATATAAGGAGTGAGCATGGCAATAATACTGCAACGTAAAGCAGCAGAGCATGCACATTAATGGCCAATGATGCATTTTCTCTTTCTATCTCTCTCTTTGGAATAATGGAATTGTTAGTGGCTCCTTCAAAGTCACAATTGTACATGATTTAAGAAGGAAGTATAATTGTTTTCTTATTGTTTTATATATATTTGAAATATGTAAGTTGCTTTAAACGGCATCCCTAGAGAAAGCCATTAGTGTAATGTTGGCGATAATATCTGCATCTGTCTCTTATGGAAATTAAGCATTACCTCACTGTAAATGTAGCATACATCTCCTCATTTTAATTTTAACAGCTCCAGAAGACATGGCCGCATGCAACCGTATTAAAACTCAGTGCAAAACCAGCGGCATAACCACAACTGGCTGGGCAGCAAAGCTGTTACTTTTTCATTGTTTAATGAATTAAGTTGGCAGCTGTGCTTGGACGTTCATCGAGGTGGCAGGACTGGTTGATTGGGACGATTCACTGTTCTGTCTCATTACACTTTTGTGCTCTCTGCCTCACAATGATATGCAACCAGTATGTGTGTGTTGTATATTTATTCATTTTATTGGCATTATTTGCTTCATGAGAAGAAACAGCAGTTCAACCCTATTATCAGATATACAGCATACAAAAAGAAAGCCTACTGCAGTTATCACAGGAGCTCACATGCAATTATAAGAAGCACATTTTCATCACCTAAAAGGTAATAAAAAACAAGACAGGGGACTATCATTACATATCATTTATCTGCTTTCTGTATTATATTCAGCACATAAACCGAGACATACAGTATTGTGCAAAGGTTATAGGCACATGCAAAGAAATTCTGTAGAGCAAAGATGCCTTCAAAATAATTAAATTAAATGTTTTTACATTTAAAAAAAAAATACTGCAAAGAACAGTAAACAGTAGTAAATGAAACAAAGTCAATATTTGATGTTCCAAAAAAATTTAATCATCTTGTGCTAGAAAACTAATATTTGGGAATCTAAAATGTTTTTTTGTACTCAATTTCACATTAAAGACAAAAAGGCATGGCGGCTAAGAGGATTAATGGGTGGGTGTATATATATATATATATATATATATATATATATATATATATATATATATATATATATATATATATATATATATATATATATATATATATATATATATGTGTGTGTTTGTGTGTGTGTGTGTGTGTGTGTGTGTGTGTGTGTGTGTGTGTGTGTGTATATATATATATGTATATATATATATATATATACTGTTCTGGGCACCAATATCCTCCATATTAGCTTGGCTTCATTTATATTTTACTTTAAAGAGATTGCAAGCTACTGTGCAAATCATGTGGAAAGCTTACAAAAGAGGATTTACATATACATTTATATGTTTGTATTACTAGTCATGCAATCATAGCTACAAAAAAGAATGCAATTAACAAACAATAGTACCATGTAAATATGCATAAAATAAGCATTAAGCAAATTTTGTCAAAAGCATTAAATTGGGCTACTCAAGATGTATTTATTACATTTCACTCTTATCCAAATTGTGTTGTGGAGCATGGCTGGAATATTTTTTCAGTGACTGTTGTGAAATTCATCCTCCTGTTTGCAACTAACTGGAACGTTCTGGTATCATCTCCGTGGACTCTGAAGCAGTCGAAGGGAAGCTGCCCTTTCCAGATCAGATGTCTGAATGCCATTGCGCGATGCAATTTGGTGCCAAGAATCTATAGCAATCCATCATATTAAATCAGTTTAGCATGATGATTAAATTAGCGCATATGTTCAGGCTCACATTGCCAGTCTCTTCAATCTAATAGTTATTAAATGTCCCCACATGGTTAGGCACTGAGCTGGGACTTTAGATAGAAAAGAGCAGAACAGAGATTACATATGGCTGACAGTGGAATATTTTGTTTTCCTTCCCAACTCAAACCAATAATCATCATGACAGTGACAATCAATAAAATAACAATCATGGCAAAGATGGATGTTTATCCATAATGTTGAATAAATCATCTAGAAATTGTGGTGTTTCAGGAAGCTCAAACATCCCTGGGCTTGTAATGAAGGTAGGTGGTATGTGACACATTTCATTTAATTTAATGTAATATAACTTTTACTGAGAGTCACATCTCAGTAAATCAAATCGGCAAATCTTATTAAATCATGTAATAACATTCATTAAGCATTTGGTGGTGGACCAAATGTTGTTTTTGTTATATTGCTCAAACACAAATGTGGAGTAGATATAGACATAAGAAAACTTCCAGATACTGACTATAATGATAAAGCTGCGTAGACATTGCAAACTTTATGGGGTTGATAAATCATCTCTCAAAAATACAACATGATTAAGGACTACTCCACATGCAGAAGGCAGACCATGTGCTTGCCAAATGCTAGCATTACACCAACATTGATGAGTATAACAATATAGCTCATTAAAAGTAAAAGTTTGCCTTGGTCAGCAACCTCCCACATCATCACTGTCAGCTCAAACCACTAAATCAATTTGCAGCAATAGCCTCCTCACTGGTGCCATAGATCTTTCAGCATGTAATGTAATTCTGCCATCCAGTAGGCATGAGCTTTCTCCAGACAGGGGAAGAATTAGCTCTGTTTAATGAATGGGTATTAATCCCTCCAAGTCACAACAAAATTAAGTAATAATATGGTCATTAATATTTCAGGCTCAAAATCAAGAGAACAGAAAAGGTTGTACAGAGCCATAGCCAGGACTTTCCATCATTAGTAATGCTGGACATGAGAGAGAGAGAGAGAGAGAGAGAGAGAGAGAGAGAGAGAGAGAGAGAGAGAGAGAGAGAGAGAGAGAGAGAGAAAGAGCCACTTACAAAACCTAAAACTAACAGGAGTTAGTTGATTGACAGAGCTGAGATTGACTTATTGGATTCTTCTACATGTATAATGCTTTATTTTGTGCTTTATTTCGCTTTCTACATGTGTGCTAAATGGACTACACTAACAGTAATGCACAAAATAGCCATATGAATCACCAAGGCCATTTTTCCAATGACAAAGTTATTCACTAGGTCATTTCAACTGAAGAAAGACAAACAATTAGTCTAATAAGGCTAACAAGGTTGATCCTGTTCATATATGCAACCATTAAACTGAAAATACATAACTGCATAAATATTCAAAGGTCATATTGAATAACCAAGGTCTTGCTTCATTCACCCTGCAAACTAAATGTGTGCTTGGCAAGGGCAAAAGTTCAGCTTAAGTAGTTCTCCTGAGCAAAGAAAAGCTACTAAGCCAAGTGCAAACATACACAAAGCACATCTTCTTTATTAGTTTCCACTTGGTTAAACACAGAGGTATGGCATTCTATTGAATTCCCCTTTAAACAGACTTAATCCTCTGAGCTGGATGGGCTTCAAAAAGCTCTCTTTCACTTTTAATTAGAAATACAGTGCCTGTTGTGGTAGCGATGCTCTGGGAGCCTCATGTTCACATTCCTGAGAAGTATAATTCATCATGATAGAAGAAGGTCCTGTGGGCTGAAGGTAGTTTTAGCTTGCGCTGGAGTATGCAACACTATTATCGACATACACACTACTCGAGACCCATAGAGAGCATCACTAGGAAGAGCAATAGTGATAAAGTTGTCATTACATCGCCATCATCTCATCAATACAAAAGAGGTTTTACTCTCACTTTGTCCAATTATCAGATCTTTTATCAATCATACAAATTAAACTGAGTCTACGACAGGAAGCAGAGTTATACACTGTCTGTTGTTTAGTGATGTCCCCATTAGGTGTTAAATTTCCTGTATAAATGAGCAGAAAAACTGTGTGTGTGTGTGTGTGTGTGTGTGTGTGTGTGTGTGTTTTGGTCTTACACATCTCTTATTATGTAAATTATTGCCTTCCAGGATGCCCAATGACATCATCCCTGTAATGTTATACTCAGCTCACGCAGACTCCTAGTGGCGCAATGATGCCACTACAGAAACGCTGCATTATTTCTGTTACATAGGCTTCAGTGAGGATGAAAATAAGAAAGGCCACCGTTTGAAATGCATTAATCATCCATCACAGCATGAATTATAATGTATCTACTGTATAATGCACGTGCTAGAGAGATCTAGCCATATGCACAGAGAGAGAAAGCCTAAAGAGCATGCACATTTTTATTGTGCATGTATAGTGTTCAGCTGGCCTGCACCTGTGCCTGTGCCCCCTGTATCCCACCCACTTTTGGTGTGTCAAACAAAGCACAATAATGTAAAGCAGTCTTTTGTTTACTAGCAGATGACTTAATCTAGCCAGACGCTTATTACAAGTTTATCTGTGGCTCCAGGATTTGGGCCAGGAGCTCTTTGGAGAGAGAGAGAGAGAGAGAGTGTGTGTGTGTGTGTGTGTGTGTGCGTGAGAGAGAGAGAGAGAGAGAGAGAGAGATCTGGCTCCTGTGCAGTTCAGTATGCATGCAGTGAGCCAGGAGCTTGTAGAACAAAAGCTTTCCAGCACCACAGCCCTTCACTGAGAGCCAAGTACACAGCGGGCAAACCATCAAAAAAAAAAAAAAAAAAAAGAACCGCGGGACCTGAGCAAATCTACTGACATCTAAGCTTAGGCCATTTAACTCCAAATGATACACCAGCTCGAGGCTCGGTTAAGTGCTGTGCTGCAAAAAAAAATAAAAATAAAATAAAAATAAAAAAAAAGACTGTAGTGTGTGTGGACAAGCATCAAGAAACACTAACAGGTGTATGAGTTCTACCCCTAATACCATGATTGCAGCTACAATGAATGCTTTTTTTTCGACAGCTGGCATGCCCTAATACGCCTATACATGAATTTAGAGATGTGCATTCACGTTTGTTGAAAGAGGAGTTTTAGGGTTTATTACATATTTGTTGCATGGAGTGAACTGCTGTGCGCAGGTGCGTGCGATGGCCGCGCGCTCAAAGAACAAAGAGCCGCCCGTTCACGCAAAAAAAGAGCGTGCAATCGCAATGGGTTTAGTGTTTAATGTTAATGCTAGTGTTTTATATGATACATTTGTGCAAAATATATATTTCGCTGTAGGGAAGACAGGGTGCTGGTGGCAGTAGTTAAAAACAAAGCATGCGTGTGAGGCAGGCAGGGACGCAGGCAGGGACGCAGGAAGGGAGGGTGGGAGGGAGAGAGGGAGGGGTCGTGGATCGCGATAGAATGACATTTTCTCGAAAAAAAAAATAATTACACAGTTGTGTAACGTTTCAAACGCAATTGTGCATAATCTGCGAGTTGCTATTTTCTTATACCTTTTAGTGTTTTGATTAAGCAGGGCAGGGACACTGGAGCTAACACACGTTTTATGACGGCTTTACATCGTAAAGTTGCAAAGTTGCTGTACTGCTGTTTTTTTTTTTTTTTTTTTTTTTTTTCCTTGCAGAGTCGTTTCCCTTTTAAGCTCCTGAGATCGTGCTGAAGAGAACACGCTGTTGATCTGCTCCCAAACTCGAAGCGCAAAGAGCCCCGCCCCTCTCTCTCCGCTCCTTCTCCAGGCTTATAACCAGCAGCCTCGCGAGCAGCCCGAAATACCCAAGACAAGCTCTGGACCTGACTACATCTGTTAGCTACTTGCCGTTTCAATTGGGACGGAATATTTATTATCCGTTTTATCCTGCACAGAGAGGCGCCGCAGCGCCGCTCGGGAGTCAGGGGAAAAGCGAGATGGATTTTTTAAACCACAGCTACTTAAGCGCGCGCACGTCCTACGACTACACGTTCAACTTCTGGAACGACTATCTTGGCCTGTCCACGCTGGTGACGCAGAGCAGCAAGCGCGGTCCCGGCGGCGGAGCGAGCCCCAACTCCATCACGGAGTCTCTGAAAGCCACACTGGGCCTGGATGACTCTGCGCCGTGCCCGTGCGCTGCGCACTTGGACTACTGCTGCTGCTCTTCCTCGTGCTGCTCCTCTTCCTCATCGTGCGGCTGCTGCTGCCCTCCCGCAAGCCCGCCGCCGCCTTCCTTGCTTGAGCTCAAGGAGCGCTTCTCGGCGCTCGGGCCGTTCCGTAGCCACGGCGCAGGGATTGTAGGGCATGAGCGCGATGCGGGCTTTGGAGGAGGAGGAGGTGGAGGAGGGAGCGGAGGTGGAAGTTTCGCGGCTTTCGAGCTGTTCGGCGCGGATAGGAAGGTGCGCAAGACGGCGGCGGCGCGCGCCAAGCAGGAGCCCAAGATCTGCGTGTTCTGTCGGAATAACGGCGCGCCTGAAGAGGTATACGGCTCGCACGTGCTGAAGGCGCCCGACGGCCGTGTGGTATGCCCGATCCTGCGCGCATACACGTGCCCACTGTGCAGCGCCAACGGCGACAACGCACATACCATCAAGTACTGTCCGCTCTCCAAGGAGCAGCCCGCGCCCCGAGCGCTCAAAGGAGGCCGGGCTGTGGGCGGTAAGCGCGTCAAAATCTTCTAAAAGAAAAAAGAAAGAAAGAAAGAAAGAAAGAAAGAAAGAAAGAAAGAAAGAAAAGCACCGATCTACACGCGCTCAGTAAATAATCACCTACATTTATTGCACTGAACCTTTTTTCCAGTTGACTGTTCCAATCGCGGCTTTCCGAGTCTTAACTTGCTAGACTGTAGGATTTATTAAACAAATAAGATATCAATGTTTTTTCTGTTTAAAAAAATCCTTTATATTTTTATAGATGCTTTATTTCCATAGTTTATTGTATACATAAAAAAAGATCTCTTTTCCACATTTTTGTCTTAGATGTTTATTAGTTCATATTCAGTCACGTTTATATGAATAAAAGATGTTTTTTTTGTTTGTTTGTTTAAATGGGCAAAAGTCATGAATGTTAGCATACACATCAGAGCAAATAAGTATTTTCTTTACTGTAAGCTAAGCTTACACATTGTGTTGTCTTTTAAACCAAAGTTAAGTTTGCCATCTTGCGAATGTTTCATTTCCAATCTGCTGAGGTTTCCTCTTTGAGTTTGGTTTGGTTTATTTAGCCCATTCCTTTCTTCCTAAGGGCCACCACACACTTTCCTTCCCTCCCAGGCTGACATTTGATATGGGTGAGGAAGAAAAAAAACACCAAGCTCAGAAACACAATGGGGTCTCTGTTGGATGTTACATGGTCTTAGCATAACCTCATAATGAGTAGATGCCCAGCCAAACTGGCCTGTTATGAGCCCTACTGACAGAGATGGGTGTGGGTTAGTCTTTCAGCCAGACCCCTTTTGAGATGTCTTCATTAGGCCAATACAAGGTGCCCTGCTAATGTTTACACCCCAAAGAAGGGGAACACACAGACACACAGACACACACACTGGAGAATGCGTCTTGAGGGGACCTGTCTGGTGCCGAAGCTGCCCCTGTGCACCAGGCTTTCACACTTGACCTTTTTACCCTGAAAACCATCACAGGCGAGCTGTAGAGAAAACAACGGGTGAGTTATAAAATAGTGCAGTCTGATAACTCTCCAAGAGCCAGTGGTGGAACAGAACGGAATGAATGTTCTTAATAAAAAAAATTTTAAAAATAAAAAAAGGTTTTTTTTTGCATTTGCATTTGCATTTGCATTTGCATTTGCCCCCCTTTTTGCATTCTGTAAAAAAAAAAAAAAAAAAAAAAAAAAAAAAACTTAATCCAAAAGAATGATGCAAAAATGTTGTGAATGTACAATTTAAACATGCAGGACTGCACATGGTCTGACCATTCGTTTACCAAAGGAATTCAATTGTAATGAAGTAAGGAACATAGATTTGCTGTAATGTAAATAAAATAAAAAAAAGTTGAGTCATGTCTATTCAGTATTTTAACATTTAAAAGTGACTTTAGAGGGTGCTACCTCAACAATATTTTGTACTTACATGTAAAATGTCAATAGCAGTTTATTAATATAGCGCTGCCATTTATAATAAGGGTTTTTAATAGTATTTTTGATCTTTGTATAACATAATTGTATTTTTCTTTCATTGCATTCCAATAAGCTCTTAGCATTGTTTGCCAATAAGTGATGGCTGATTATGATATAATGACAAAATATCTCACTATTTTTCAGTTGTTCAATGTTACAGTCTTGATGAGTGAAAGATAAAATGGAATATGTTGAAAAATGTAGACAATTTGCCACTTTTAACTGAGGTTTGTAATTAAATTAAAAGAGGACTAAAAAGAAACACTGTTGGATTTTGTTATTTATATTTTGTCACAGTTTTCCTGTTAGCAGCTGTGCACAGTTAAAAGAAATGAATTTGGCAGAGAAATAAACTCCTTGTCAAATGTATTACTCCATGCAGTCAACGTGTCCTACATATTTTGAGTGCTGTTTAGAGCAGAACACTGCAGTTGTCTGTTGAGGTTTTTTTAGTCACTGTCACTGCCTACCTTTCTCCTAATAGGTTTCTTTAAGTAAACAGACATGGCCAAACACACACAGCCCAGTGTAGGCTGCTCCACTGATCTAATGTGATGCAGTCTCACAGTTTCAGCTCACAGTCAGAGAAAGAAAGAGAGAGAGAGAGGCCTCAAGGTTAAGAAAAGCTGCCTACAGAGCAAGTGGTGCTGGTTCTATTTTCGCAGTGTGATTTTATAAACTCGACTGTCTAACTTTACTCCCCCCAGGAGAATGAGATTAGCTGGCAGGTCATAACTTCTGCACACTTCAGAAGAGAGGAAGTAAAGAGGGCAAAGGGCAGTGTTCTGTTTTCTCTCTTTTGCTTTCTTTCAGTAGGTCCCATCACACCTTCAGGCCTGCTCACCCCTTTCCCCCTCATGTCACACACAAATGTGCAACACCACACACACAGTTGAGACGCTTCATTAAAAATGGATGGATACTAAGTACAGCATGGATTTTTATTACTGTGGACAGTAGCCTGGTGTGTTTTGGTGTGTGCATGCATGCACACTCACACACACACACACACACTCACACACACACACATACGCAATGAGAGATACCTCTGCCTCTCCTATCACTACAACTACATATTCGGTGACACAATCACACACTGATCATAGCACCCAGGACATTGAAGAAGTATTTATCTGCTAAATATACATTACAGTGGAATTCCTCTCTTCAAATATCCCAGTTTGTTAGGAAGCTGGGGTCAGAGATTATATAGAGCCACTGGAGCAGAGAAGGTTAAGGGCCTTCCACAAGGGCCCAAGAGTGGTAGCACTAGCATTTGAACCCTCGACCTCAACCTACCAATCAGTAACCCAGAGCCTTTAACCACTATGCTACCACTGCTCAAATGGCCAAAAGGACACCTAACCATCACAACCATATGTAGTTCTTTCTGAACTGTTACCACAAAGTTGGAAGCATAGAATTTCCTAGAATGTCTTTATATTCTGTAGCATTAAGGTTTCCCTTTACTGGAACAAAGCTTTCCAAACCTGTTCCAGCATGATAATGCTTCTGTGCACAAAATGAGGTCCATAATGACCTGGTTTGCCAAGGTTGGAGTGGATGAACTTGAGTGACCTGCACAGATCCCTGACCTCAACCCCAATGAACATCTTAAGTGCATTTCACACGGAGCACAATTAAGCAACGCGAATGTATGACGCGATGACGCTCTTGAATACAAACTATAGATCTCTATGGAAGTATTCACACCGAGCACGATCAATTGTGATACGACAAAGCGAGATTTTTTTTCCGTCCAGTGTGTCGATTCTCCCCCAGCGTGCCATGATGAAACAGGCTGTCCAATTAGATTTGAGCTTTAGATCATGTGCCCAGAGCCTCTGCTGTTGCACAAAAGGGTGAGATAGGTGACACTATAGCACTGAAAGCTGTTTTGAAACTAGTGTAAACACCAAAGAAAAGTACTCTGGAAGAGAGAAGAGAATGGATGCTGAGTTCTTTTTATCATTGGTGTCTGAGAACAAAGAACTTTTTGATAAAAGTCACAACAAAATCCATTTTCAAATTCCTTTTCTTTCTTTTTCTGTGCTTCAAAACAGTTTGTGTGCTTTGTGGTGCTATGCACCAACATTTAAATGATTCTTCTTCTCAGTGATTAAAGCCGATCAGCTGAA